>NC_064629.1:773174234-773477264 GCF_023864275.1 Schistocerca cancellata
ATTCACGCCTGTCGCGACACCACTGGAGGCGGGCTGCACGATGTTGGGGCGTGAGCGGAAGACGGCCTAACGGTGTGCGGGACCGTAGCCCAGCTTCATGGAGACGGTTGCGAATGGTCCTCGCCGATACCCCAGGAGCAACAGTGTCCCTAATTTGCTAGGAAGTGGCGGTGCGGTCCCCTACGGCACTGCGTAGGATCCTACGGTCTTGGCGTGCATCCGTGCGTCGCTGCGGTCCGGTCCCAGGTCGACGGGCACTTGCACCTTCCGCCGACCACTGGCGACAACATCGATGTACTGTGGAGACCTCACGCCCCACGTGTTGAGCAATTCGGCGGTACGTCCACCCGGCCTCCCGCATGCCCACTATACGCCCTCGCTCAAAGTCCGTCAACTGCACATACGGTTCACGTCCACGCTGTCGCGGCATGCTGCCAGTGTTAAAGACTGCGATGGAGCTCCGTATGCCACGGCAAACTGGCTGACACTGACGGCGGCGGAGCACAAATGCTGCGCAGCTAGCGCCATTCGACGGCCAACACCGCGGTTCCTGGTGTGTTCGCTGTGCCGTGCGTGTGATCATTGCTTGTACAGCCCTCTCGCAGTGTCCGGAGCAAGTATGGTGGGTCTGACACACCGGTGTCAATGTGTTCTTTTTTCCATTTCCAGGAGTGTATAAATGATCAGCGTTAACATAAGTGCACATTATTGTTTTTAGTCCAACTCACGCAACTACGATTAAATAATTCTCTTTCTTTCGCTAGCTACCAGTTTTAAGTAGAAATATGTCAATAGAACAGAAGGAAGTGTTCAGGTGTAATTAGGTTTAAAATTTGCTTCACTATCTGTCGGACATTTTGTGTTATCGTGCAAATGATCAAAAATTTTTGTTGCTCCATACTGAACTCCTTTCTGAGCAACTGGTAGTGTTAAGAATGGGTAACAAATGCCATGTTTGCCACTAGTGTTGCAGGTATGTACATTACTCTTCTTCACAAATTATTTATGACGAATTTCTTTAGCGAATATATGTACTGTGACAGTGCTGTTAAAATGCCTAGCTCCTCGAAGAGGTGCTTACATGACGTTCGTGGGTAAAAACCACCTCTTATTCTTACTGCTCCCTTTTGTGCAGTCAGCACTTTCTTTCTAAGTGGTATGTTATCCCAGAAAATTATATCCGTACGGCATTATTGAGTGGAAATATGCAAAATATGTCAGGAGGTTGATACATTTGTTTCCAAGATTAGCTATTATACGAAGATCAAAAGTAGCTGAATTTAATTAATTGAGAAGCTCAGTAATGTGCTTCTTTCAGTTCCAGTTTTTGTCAGTATTTACACTCAAAAATGTTGAGCATTCTACTCTACTTACTGACTCCTGCTCTTATGCTACATGAATTGTTGGTTTGATTCTGTTTGTTGCACAGAGGTGAATGTAATGTGTTTTTCTTTTTCAAAATTTAAGGAGAGTTCATTTTCAGAGAACCACTTAATAATTCTTCCGAAAATATCATTTATTAACCCTTCTGTTGCCTTCTCTCTAATGGGATTTATTATTGCACTAGTATCCCCTGCAAGACGTACCAGTTATGCTTGCTGACTGTTAAGTGGAAGGTCATTCACCTATATAAGGAACATGATTTGACACAGAATTGAACCCTGTGGGGCTCTATTTGCGATTTTACCCCAATCACTAAAATTTTCTACCTTTCGGACATTGCCTGAATTATTCAGCGCAACCTTTGCATTCTGTTTGTCTTCTATGATTCAGACCAGCTGTGTGATAAATCATCAGTTCCGTAAAACTTAAGTTTTTCTAAGAGAGCGGTGTGACCTACCCAGTCAAACACCTTGGAAAGATGACAAAAAGTAGCAACTGGAGATATACTGTTATTTAAGATTTGTACTATTTAATGAGTGGATCAACCCTTCTGGAATCCAAACTGTGATATGCTAAATAAATTGTTTCGAATTAAGTGTTCGACTACAGTTAAGTATACTATTTTTTTGAATGTTTTGGAAAAAGACGCCAGTAAAGAAACTGGATGATAATTGTTTATGTCTGTCTTGTCTCCTTGCTTATGAAATGGTTTAATTGGTTCAAATGGCTCTGAGCACTATGGCACTTAACATCTATGGTCATCAGTCCCCTTGAACTTAGAACTACTTAAACCTAACTAACCTAAGGACATCACACAACACCCAGTCATCACGAGGCAGAGAAAATCCCTGACCTCACCGGGAATCGAACCCGGGAACCCGGGTGCGGGAAAATGGTTTAATTATTGTATATTTTAATCCGTCTGGAAAAATTGCAAACATTTGGTGAACTCCACCCTCCAGCAGGCAGGAAGGAACCGAACACAGCAAACTGAGCATGGTTGTAACTGACTCTGCATCGTCGCTCATTAGACTACTGATAAGTTAAGGAAACGCTTATCGAGAGACCCGGATCAATTCTAGTTTTGATACACTTGTAGTCTTGATAAGGGCCTTCCGACTTGTTTTGATAACCGAGACGAGTTTAAAATAGCCAGTTCTTCAACTGCAATGATAAAGCTCCAAAACATTCTGACTGCACTGGGGAATGTTTCGAGGTCCTACCACTAGATTGGAAAATGGTAAACCGTTAGTCGCCACTGCTTCACCTCCTGGCTCCTTGCGACATACGTAAGTCTCCACAAAGAAAAAAAAACGAGATAACAGTTCAGAGCTAATTTGATCAAGTGTCACACTAAACCAGAAAACTTCAGGTTTTCATGGAAACAATGTTGTGTTTAACTTTTCTTAATAATCCTCTGCAAGTCCGTACCATCCATCAACATCTCCTCAAGTTATCTAATAGCTTCCTAAATTAATAGAAAACTTAAACCGACCAACCATGTGCAAAGGCAGTAAGCTACCTGCCCTATGAAATTTTTAAAAGTTTCACCTTTTTAGTCAACCAGCCCTGAGGTGGAGAACGATTGTTTATAACTACACCACTGGTACTTCCGTTGGTCTTTCTCTTACTTCTGCTGATACAGCATGGCAAGTGCTGCCTCCTGGTAGAGTTTCTCGCAATATTTCCAACAAAATATTACGTTGCCGAATACCTGACGACACCGGGAAGTCTATCTGTAAACGAACTTACTGAACGTGATCAACAGTTTTATTATGCATAGTGAATCTCCTCTATTTCAAAATGGTACAAATGGCTCTGAGCACTATGGAACTTAACATCTGTGGTCATCAGTCCCCTAGAACTTAGAACTACTTAAAACTAACTAACCTAAGGACATCACACACATCCATGCCTGAGGCAGAATTCGAACCTGCGACCGTAGCGGTCACGCGGTTCCAGACTGAAGCGCCTAGAACCGCACGGCCTCACCGGCCAGCAATCTCCTCTATTTCCCCAAACTCAAATTCACAGCCAGTTTAACACAGAATAAGAAATATCAATACAACATAGCCTAGCTGTAGTCAAAAACCAGCATTCTTAGCCCATAGCACTTGAAATTGCCACCACAATCCTGCTCTTACCTCACGCCCCAAGTAGTGGTCATCTATGGGGTCAGACTTATGAACTTAAAATCACTGCAAAAATTAAGATTCAAATGAAAGAATATCTCCTTTAAACACACACTCTAGTACACTCGGGACTCTGTTACAACTGTTTCCTCAACTGCCGATATGGCCAGCTTTTTTAGCCACTTACTATAGGACAAATGTGGGAAATATCTGCGCAGTCACAAACGGTCCCCATGTATAACACGACAGTTCTTTACCGATACTGTAGTGACGAATTTTTATGGTGTCCTGTCAGTTGTAATGTATACAGGACAGTTCTTTTGCTGATAATCGGTGGGGCCGCTTTTTATCAGTTTCTGTCACGGTCGCCATGTGAGATGGGACGGTTCATCACTAGTAGCTGTGGAATGACATTTTGTGAGGACTTCCAAAGGTAAACTATGGACTGCGAACTATAACTCGACCAATGATATGATATCTTCTTTGGTTTATACTCTCTGCAACATCTCTCGTTCTCCTAAAACTCAGCTCTCCAATTCTTTTTATTTGATGGAAGTATAATGCGTCCATGCGACTTGATTTTCACCATACCGGTAAAGGAAGTTAATATGCATTTCGAGGCGTCAGCATCACAGCCCAGTTTTTCAGACATATTGACTTTCAGACAAATTGACTGCGGCGTCTAATGCACGTCCACAATACCAGAGTGTAAACAATACTTTTCGTGTCAACTGAAATATCTGTTATGCTCACCAACCCAGAGTAATATATCGTTTGTATACAGGCAATTTGTATTTCACATTAACTACTGTTCCAAAACGTTTAAAGGGTTTAATTGTATATGCATAACAATCATTTGAATCACATTAACTCACTATTTTAGGTAACTGAAGGTTTATAACTGATGGCAATCCATTCACATTACTTTACGACTAACTGTAACAGTTGACCACTCGACATTCCAAAGAAATAATTTATATATCATTTAGGGCTGATTCACATGCCCCTTTTGTCATCATGTGAGTTCGACAGAGTTCTAGACATAGAACGTCGAAAGGTACATAAACCATTCCTGTCGCTGCAGTTTATGCTCAGTATAAACTCGAAATATATTTTTTTTAAATTCTTAAACTATAAATTCACGAATGAGTACATTAAGTCAAGAGTTCACTTCAACTTTTGTCCTTGGTTTTAAATATAAAGTGTACGGTCATACAAAGAGCTTTAGTCCATTACAAACACTATAAGACCTATACTTATTACCTTTAGCTAAAATAAAGAGAATCTACTCTTATTAATATTCTAGATCATGTTAATGTAAAACAGAAATAAGTCAGCAGTTCATTTGACGTATTTTTTTTATTTTAAATTTAAATATAAAATTCATGGTCATACAAACAGCTGTATCTTGTTGCAAATACTTTAACTCCGTATTATCTTATACCTGGGCATTCAAGTTAATGCCAATCTTGATTAAAGTATTTGCTCATAAACTGACTATATTATACGTTAATATACGAACAGAAATAAGACAACAGATCACTTGAAGTTTATTCTTGTAGTAATTCATTTATTTATTTATTTTATTTTGTGCTCTCATGTTATCGCCAGTCTGATTAAAATATTCGCCCTTATATAGACTTTAAAAAAATGTAAACAAGAACAAATTACATCTCTGAGCAAAGTAGGCTTATGCCATACTGTAGCAGTAACTAAAAAATTAAATTTGGATCCACACCTACAGATAAACAGTAGTCATGATGATAAATTAAAACGTGTTCCATTTTCTAGTCACAGAGTCAGCACCCGTCAATATGTTAGAAATAAGGATGTAACTTCCAGAAACTATCGGAAGACGACCCTGAAAAGGTTGGAAAACAGCTGCATGGAATAATAAATAATTATTTAAGAAAAGTGACTGGTTGCAGTTTTTGGTATTTACATTACATTAATTTCGTTTTTGTAACAAAGTATGGTCACTTGGAACATGAAAGTAGAAATGTAAAAATTACTGAACTGGGTGAATGTAATGAAAACTGATTCAAACAACATACTTCTATTGACAAGAGTCATGGTGTACCTACATTTTATTTAATGTGAACACCAGAGTTTGTCTTGAAACACAAATTCATATTTCACCTTTAACCATGATTAACACGAAAACTCTTTTGAAAATACACTCCTGGAAATTGAAATAAGAACACCGTGAATTCATTGTCCCAGGAAGGGGAAACTTTATTGACACATTCCTGGGGTCCGATACATCACATGATCACACTGACAGAACCACAGGCACATACACACAGGCAACAGAGCATGCACAATGTCGGCACTAGTACAGTGTATATCCACCTTTCGCAGCAATGCAGGCTGCTATTCTCCCATGGAGACGATCGTAGAGATGCTGGATGTAGTCCTGTGGAACGGCTTGCCATGCCATTTCCACCTGGCGCCTCAGTTGGACCAGCGTTCGTGCTGGACGTGCAGACCGCGTGAGACGACGCTTCATCCAGTCCCAAACATGCTCAATGGGGGACAGATCCGGAGATCTTGCTGGCCAGGGTAGTTGACTTACACCTTCTAGAGCACGTTGGGTGGCACGGGATACATGCGGACGTGCATTGTCCTGTTGGAACAGCGAGTTCCCTTGCCGGTCTAGGAATGGTAGAACGATGGGTTCGATGACGGTTTGGATGTACCGTGCACTTTTCAGTGTCCCCTCGACGATCACCAGTGGTGTACGGCCAGTGTAGGAGATCGCTCCCCACACCATGATGCCGGGTGTTGGCCCTGTGTGCCTCGGTCGTATGCAGTCCTGATTGTGGTGCTCACCTGCACGGCGCCAAACACGCATACGACCATCATTGGCACCAAGGCAGAAGCGACTCTCATCGCTGAAGACGACACGTCTCCATTCGTCCCTCCATTCACGCCTGTCGCGACACCACTGGAGGCGGGCTGCACGATGTTGGGGCGTGAGCGGAAGACGGCCTAACGGTGTGCGGGACCGTAGCCCAGCTTCATGGAGACGGTTGCGAATGGTCCTCGCCGATACCCCAGGAGCAACAGTGTCCCTAATTTGCTGGGAAGTGGCGGTGCGGTCCCCTACGGCACTGCGTAGGATCCTACGGTCTTGGCGTGCATCCGTGCGTCGCTGCGGTCCGGTCCCAGGTCGACGGGCACGTGCACCTTCCGCCGACCACTGGCGACAACATCGATGTACTGTGGAGACCTCACGCCCCACGTGTTGAGCAATTCGGCGGTACGTCCACCCGGCCTCCCGCATGCGCACTATACGCCCTCGCTCTAAGTCCGTCAACTGCACATACGGTTCATATCCACGCTGTCGCGGCATGCTACCAGTGTTAAAGACTGCGATGGAGCTCCGTATGCCACGGCAAACTGGCTGACACTGACGGCGGCGGTGCACAAATGCTGCGCAGCTAGCGCCATTCGACGGCCAACACCGCGGTTCCTGGTGTGTCCGCTGTGCCGTGCGTGTGATCATTGCTTGTACAGCCCTCTCGCAGTGTCCGGAGCAAGTATGGTGGGTCTGACACACCGGTGTCAATGTGTTCTTTTTTCCATTTCCAGGAGTGTAGTCTAATACAAGGAAAAATGGAGATACGAAAAGTTTTCTCTTTTAAATTTAGAACCTCAAAGTAATTCATTTTAGATGTTCAAGACTGAAAATCATCCTCAGCTACCTCTACCCATTCTCTGCTCATACATATTCTCAGTGAAGGACTCACCTCTTCGCTTTATCATTCAAATCACACAACTTTGTAAATATATAGTAGGGGAGAGTGTTGTACACTGGAAAATTTTTCAGCCTTCCACCACCAGACAGCTCAGTGACATAATTTTAACGTATTTTCTTACTCCTTTCTCAAACGATAGCATACAACTATTTCGTGCTGCACTTTCTTTCTGAAATTACAAAAATTACTGCAGAAAAAAAGGTATTTCCATGTGTGAAAATATGTTCCACGGTACAACATGGTGATGTACCTAGGAAAAAATATTCTGTTGAAATTTAAAAGTGTTGGAATCAATAAAATCTGGTCAGTGCTTTATTTAATAGTCCATCTGTTACACTGTTACGCTGTTACAAGCCAATAATCCCCGCAAATGAATTCAAACTAAGCAGAAGTATTATTAAAAGGCAGTGAGAAGTTAAATACGTTTTGGAATAGAAGCTATTGGAAACTAACACAAATTTCCATTTTTCAAGAGTGATAAAATTGATACGACACTAACACAGGAACCTCCCCATCGCACCCCCCTCAGATTTAGTTACAAGCTGGCACAGTGGATAGGCCTTGAAAAACTGAACACAGATCGATCGAGAAAACAGGAAGAAGTTGTGTGGAACTATGAAATAATAAGCAAAATATACACACTGAGTAGTCCATGCGCAAGATATGCAACATCAAAGATAGCGCGAGCTGAAGAGCTTCGTGGTCCCGTGGTTAGCGTCAGCAGCTGCGGAACGAGAGGTCCTTGGTTCAAGTCTTTCCTCGAGTGAAAAGTTTACTTTCTTTATCTTCGCAAAGTTATGATATGCCCGTTCGTTCATTGACGTTTCTGTTCACTGTAATAAGTTTAGTGTCTGTGTTTTGCGACCGCACCGCAAAACCTTGCGATTAGTAGGCGAAAGGACGTGCCTCTCCAATGGGAACCGAAAACATTTGATCGCAAGGTCATAGGTCAACCGATTCCTCCACAGGAAAACATGTCTGATATATTCTATACGACACTGGTGACGGCATGGGCGTCACATGACAGGAATATGTTGTCGACCCACCTAACTTGTACACTGGGAGAATGGGTAGAAAGATTCTTCTGCCTTGCCCGATTTAGGTTTTCTTGTGGATGTGATAATCACTCCCAAAGAAATGATGGAAACATAACAGTTTGTCACATAAACTGAAAATGAAAAATTAAACTTTTCACTCGATGGAAGACTTGAACCAAGGACCTCTCGCTCCGCAGTTGCTCACACTTACCACGGAACCACGGCGCTCCTGAGGTCAGAGTGTCCTTGATGTTGCATATCTTGCCCATCAACTACTCAGTTTGTGTATTTTGCTTATTTTTTCATAGTTCCACACAACTTCCTGTTTTCTCGATTGATCTGTGTTCAGTTTTTCAAGGCCTATTTACTGTGCCACCTTATAACTAAATCTGAGGGGGGTGCGATGGGGAGGTTCCCTTGTAAGTAACGTCAGATTATTTGCAAATATCATATATTCCACAATGTTCCTCGATGCATTACGTACACTCATACGGCGAGAGGTGGTAACACGTAATGTATCCAGGAACAATGTTGAACACGATCGTTTTGGTGGTCCCGGTGTTATAGTGTGGAGAGGCATAATGTTGCGTGGGCGTACTGACCTCCAAATCCTTGGAGATGTTGCACTCACCGGTCAACGTTATTGTGACACTGTTCCCTTCCCCTTACGCGTCTTTTCAGTAGGGCGTTCGACCATAACTTCATTTCTACGGATGATGATCCACGACCGCATAAAACTGCCTAGGTAGAGGAGCTCTTGGAACGAGAGGATATTTGGCGAATGTTCCGGTCTCTCAGTTGCTCCGACCTAAATCCCGTTGAGCACGTTTGGGATGCGTTGGCCAGACGTTTTGCAGCACGTCCATAGGCACCAACGACGTTCAGCAGTGGTGGAATGGAATGCCCTAGAACAAGAACTCCTTACCAACCTCGTTGCGAGCCTGGGAACGTGTTGCGGAGCATGCACTGCCGTCCGTGGCGATCAAACACCCTATTAAAAAGCACTGTAATGTCCAGCGGATCATCATAAACCGCGATGACTTAAGTGTAATTATTTCTGTTGAATGGAAGTGTCCTTTTATCTGTCTCATTGTCCGCCCCGATAGCTGAGTGGTCAGCGTGACGGATTGCCGTCTTTCAGGCCCAGATTCGATTCCCGGCTGGATAGGGGATTTTCTCCGCTCAGGGACTGGGTGTTGTGTTGTCTTCATCATCATTTCATATCCATCCGGCGCACAGGTATCCCAATGTGGCGTCGAATATAATAAGACCTGCACCAAGGCGGTCGGACTTGCCCCATAAGGGGCATCCTGGCCAATGTTCCTTTCCATTTCCATCCTTCTCATTGCGTATTTCTTTCAATTACATACTATACTATACTATACCGTATCAGTTCTTTCTGTGTGTAGTCCAAGTTTCATCGAGCTACGTTGCTTGGCAGTGAAGTATCATTCGAATGTTACTTTCGTCCTTATGTTTTGCACACTAGCGTATAGTCGCACACTAGACTGAAACACAGGCCAGGAAACACCCTGTGCTCCTAGGTACACTATCCTCAAGGTACAATAATTTCCCCTTCACTAGAATACAGCAGAAGAGACCGAGCGAGATGGCGCAGTGGTTAGCACACTGGACTCGCATTCGGGAGGACGACGGTTCAATCCCGCGTCCGGCCATCCTGATTTAGGTTTTCCGTAATTTCCCTAAATCGTTACAAATACTAGGGTGGTTTCTTTAAAAGGGCACGGCCGACTTCCTTCCCCGTCCTTCCTTAATTCATTGAGACCGATGACCTCGCTGCCTGGTCCCCCCCGACCCCCCCCCCCCCCCCTCAAAACAACCCAACCCAACCAGCAGAAGAGAGACTGGTAGCGGTGAGAGCGGTGAGAGATAAAATAGTGAAGGCAGCAGAGAATATTGCCGAACTGTCGGCTTAACATCATAGTTTTATAGTACTGACACGAATTATTTACACAGAACTGAAAAAGTGGCAGATGTAGACCTCTGGTTTTCGGGAACGTTGCTTGGAACACATGCTTTGAAATTCTAAAGGTAGCAGAGATAAAATAAAGGGAGAGAAAGGTTATTCGCAATTTATTTAGAAACCAAACTGCAGTTATGAGAGTCGAAGGAAATGAAAGGCGAGCAGTAGTTAAGAAGGGAGTGAGACAGAGTTGTAATCTATCCCCGATGTTATCCATTCCCTTAAATGAGCAAAAGGTGAAAGAAGCCAAGGAAAAAAATTGGAAAGGTAACTAAAGTTTATGCAGAAGAAATAAAAACTTTGAGGTTTGCTGATGACGCTGTGATTATGTCAGAGACGGCAAAGGAGTTGGAAAAACAATTGCACAGAATGGATACTGTCTTGAAAGGATGTTATATGATGAACATCGACAGAAGTAAAACAAGTGTAAATGGATTGCAGTCGAATTAAATCAGGTGTTGTTGAGCGTATTAGATTAGGATATGAGACCTTAAAAGTAGTAGACGAGTTCTGCTTTTTGTGCAGCAAAATAAAATAGCGAGGATATAAAATCCAGGCTGGGATTCATTAACATCGAATGTAAATTTAAGTCTAAAGAAGTGCTGTCTGAGGCTGTTTGCCTGCACTGCTGCCTTGTACAGAGGTGATGTGAATTATGTACAAGAAACATCTCTGGCAAGAAGACAACACAAGCTTTGGAAAAGTAGCGCTCCAGAAGAATGCTGAAATCGAATAACTAATGAGGAAATAATGAATCGAAGTGGGGAAAATAGAAAATTATGGAAGAATTTGACTAAAAGAAGGGGTCAGTTTTTAGGACACATCCTGAGACATCAAAGTATTGTCAATTTGGCAATGGAAGAAAGTGTGTATGGGTTTGTGTTTGTGGAGCGGGTTGGGGGGAGTAAAAATTGTACAACATAACCATGGACTGAATACCTTAAATGGATGTAGGTTGCACTAATTATTTGTAGATGAAGATCCTTTCACCGGATATACTGTGGTAAAAAACTGCATGAACCCAGTTTTCAGACTGGAGACCACAACAAAGACAATACGAAATGTTTCTCAAGTCTAGCACAGAACGGATGATAGTAGAACAAAATCTGGGAATTATAGAGTACAAATTGCTATTTCAAGCCACTCAACTAAAAATTTACCGTTGCCCGGTGAATGCGCTTACGAGAGCATCAGCGACAACTGGTTTACATGAACGCAGCTCGTAGCAACCTTATTCCACCTCTGTGAAGCAGTGCTTAGTTGAAACGGATAACCAAATATGCTCAGTTATTCCGTCCCACAGTGGAGCTTGGTGCCTGCAGTACCATCGGCCTCTCACTAGTGTGACGCCTTCTTTCTTTGCGTATAACGCCTCAACTCATCCAGTAAACTGTTTTCTCGCAGATCATGAATCACGTTCGACCCAATTACAGAAATATTGTATTCCAAACATGACACTTATCATAGATTTACCCCGAATATTCCTACTTACTAACAATTCTCTATTAAATTTATACTATTGAAATAAAAAATTCAATTCTTGTATGAGTAAACGACTTAAAGGCGGAACAGGTAGAGCGCTACGCTGAAGAAAGAAGAATAAAAATAATTTACTGCCCTGTTTAGTGACGTTTAATTTGAAAGTTTGATGTCATCCAAGTTAGATTCATGACCAGTGAGTTAACCACCAGAACGGCCGAGAGACGATCATGCAAACCTTCAACAGGAAGAAATCCTGAATCCCATTATGTTAAGCTGTGGAATGATCCAACCCATTTGCACACGTAAAAAAAATCCACAAGAAACGTCACAAACCTCCACAACAGAATAAGAACTTTACCAAACAATTTGTGCAATTCATAGAGCAAAATAAATATTAAATAGGATTCTGCAAATAAACTAAATGACTCTTATACTAACCCAAACAGGCGGGCCTCCATTCATTTGGCACTCAAAAAGCGTAAAGTATTGACATATACTCCTGCTCTCCTATGTTTCATCTTTCATTACTCACTTCCAAATTAGAATTGTTTCTCCCTCTCCTACAGTTATCTTCATCAATTTCGGTAGATACAAATAGGAGTGATTCTAGGTGCATTTATTCACATCGTGAAGCAGATTTACTGTTTAATGTCATTTATCGCCCATCACACTTGTTGCATTTTCCACTGTTTCTTCCGCCTTCGCTGCTGCGTCTGTCGCGTGACGCTCATAAATATGGATGTATATATGATAGAGGCTACAAGGATAGCTTACAGCCTGAAGTACAGAATCGCTACACTTATCGTCAAGGTGGGGGCTGTCACTTGCATTTTGATCTTCTGTGGCAAATTACTATTCAAAATGTGAGTGACATTCGTCTTTGTAATAATAATTCACCCTTCTGCCTTTTGGGCAACGGAACGATTTTCTCTGAAATGTTTTAGAATCAGAGAGCAATCAGTTTTCAGAACTCTCCCCATCATATCCTATGATATAAAATAATTTCAGGTCGAATCATTTGGATACACTACTTGTAATAGTTCGGCGAATCACACATGGCGTTTTGTAAAGATCGTAACTGAAGGAGTGAGGTTACCTGACAGAAGTTAAGAGACAATCCATATCTGTTTTGACTGTGCCTGGCGCACATTACCTGTCGACATATGTGCTGAGTATTAAGAAGATGAGTACTATTCCCTACATATTGATTCGCATCGTACCTTAAGACCCGAAATCGACCTGACGCTCGGTCAACAGATCTGCACTGCGAAAACTTTCAGATACGACACCAACATGCGATTTTCTAGTACCTGCATCTTACGAGTCTATGACCACTTCTTTCTTTAGGATAGTTAGATCGCGCATATTTTCTTTATTACTCGACAAACTACAATCAGTTTCGCTTTTATTTCCATATTAACCTTGAGATGTCCATTTTTTGTTTGTTTTATCCTGAAAGAACCTGTTGAAGACAAATATCTTGGTATTCTCAGAAAATTCTGCTAGGATATAACATCTGTTATTTCTGGCGTCATATCCAAAGTTTCCCATTCAACAATAGTCCTTTTACTTTACGTCCTATTTCCACAAAGTAATAATGTATAAAAGCATACTCAACAAGTATTATATGGGGCGGAAATATGGAGAACAGATAAATACACGCAGAGAAATATAAAAGTTTTTGAAAATAAAATCCTGCGAAAAATATTTGGATCAATGTAAGAGAGAGGAGAATGGCGAATAAGAAAGAACAGTGAGCTCAGGAAGCTATACAATGAACCAGATGTAGTTGCAGAAGCCAAGACAAGAAGACGAGGATGGGCCGACCACGTATATAGAAGAGAGCAGGGATCTTTACTGAGAGAGGTCTCAGAGAATAAAATTGAAGGAGGAAGACCTCTTGACAGGCCGAAAATTGGATGGAGAGATCAGGTTGCCAAGGATCTCCAGGTACTGGGAGCAAGGAAAGAAGATGTCGAAGACAGAACACTGTGGAAGAGGCTACTTGACGAGGTCAAAAACCGACTGCGGTTTGTGGGGCCAGGAGAGTGAGTCAGTGAGTGAGTATATGTAGCAAGGTTTTTAAGAGAAACGGACAAATCGCCTTTCATTAGGCAATGAAATCAATTCAGCATTGACAAGTGAAAATCTGTACCAGACCACTTTACGCGAGTGAGTGCCTTAAGAGCCTCTGTCACGCGCAGACACTTCCTATCCGACCTATATTGTCGACTTTTCACACGCTAGTAGCGTCCACTGTCCACTAAGGAAAAGCGGGAAATCCAGATTTGAGTCCCTGTCTCGACTAATTTTCACTTGTTATTGTTCCATTTGTTTCATACGGCCGCTGTATGACACACGCATAACAAGCATTGAGAGCGTCGCCATGTTACATGGCCTGATGATTTCCTCAGTCCAGCACTCCCAGCAGCCTTTTACCTGGGCCGTACAACGACGTTCCAGGCGCTCGTATGTGTCATTAGCTCCTCCCAAAATCCTACCACAGGTACACCAGCCTGTCAGAGCCCGATGAACTAGCATCCACTGTAGTCAGGCGATATGAGTCAACTAGACGTTGGGAAATCTGTTCTCTCTGCACTGTCAGCCCAGACGTGAGTGCTTCTGATTCTGGGATCAACACGACCAGTTAGCATGCTGGTCACGTGTCGCAAGATCCATACTTTCTGTAATCAATATGGCAGTCAGTTAGTAATAACACACTTAGTCTGGAGGGTGTCAGGTTTTGGCTCATCACGCTGTCTCCAATGCCGATTGGTGAACAGCCCAGTCATATTTACTGGTACTGATTGACGCAGGGATTATCAACCGGGATCCATTCTTGTCAGCCCCCGTAATACTGACGCAGATGTAATTAAGAGACTTTGTCTCTAGTTTTTGTTTAAAAGCATTGATAATAGCTATGTCATTACGAGGTGCATTCAAGTTCTAAGGCCTCCGATTTTTTTTCTTCGGACTGGAAAGAGATAGAAACATGCGCATTGTTTTAAAATGAGGCCGCGTTCATTGTCAATACGTCCCAGAGATGGCAGCACCGTACGGCAGATGGAATTTTACCGCCAGCGGCGAGAATGACAACTGTTTTAAATACTTAAAATGGCGACGTTTTCCTTACTTGAACAGCGTGCAATCATTCGTTTTCTGAATTTGCGTGGTTTGAAGCCAATTGAAATTCATCGACAGTTGAAGGAGACATGTGGTGATCGAGTTATGGATGTGTCGAAAGTGTGTTCATGGGTGCGACAGTTTAATGAAGGCAGAACATCGTGTGACATCAAACCGAAACAACCTCGGGCTCGCACAAGCCGGTCTGACGACATGATCGGGAAAGTGGAGAGAATTGTTTTGGGGGATCGCCGAATGACTATTGAACAGATCGCCTCCAGAGTTGGCATTTCTGTGGGTTCTGTGCACACAATCCTGCATGACGACCTGAAAATGCGAAAAGTGTCATCCAGGTGGGTGCCACGAATGCTGACGGACGACCACATGGCTGCTCGTGTGGCATGTTGCGAAGCAATGTTGACGCGCAACGACAGCATGAATGGGACTTTCTTTTCGTCGGTTGTGACAATGGATGAGACGTGGATGCCATTTTTCAATCGAGAAACAAAGCGCCAGTCAGCTCAATGGAAGCACACTGATTCACCGCCACCAAAAAAATTTCGGTAACCGCCAGTGCTGAAAAAATGATGGTGTCCATGTTCTGGGACAGCGAGGGCGTAATCCTTACCCATTGCGTTCCAAAGAGCACTACGGTAACAGGTGCAGCCTACGAAAATGTTTTGAAGAACAAATTCCTTCCTGCACTGCAACAAAAACGTCCGGGATGGGCTGTGCGTGTGCTGTTTCATCAAGACAACGCACCCGCACATCGAGCTAACGTTACGCAACAGTTTCTTCGTGATAACAACTTTGAAGTGGTTCCTCATGCTCCCTACTCACCTGACCTGGCTCCTAGTGAGTTTTGGCTTTTTCCAACAATGAAAGACACTCTCCGTGGCCGCACATTCACCAGCCGTGCTGCTATTGCCTCAGCGATTTTCCAGTGGTCAAAACAGACTCCTAAAGAAGCCTTCGCCGCTGCCATGGAATCATGGCGTCAGCGTTGTGAAAAATGTGTACGTCTGCAGGGCGATTACGTCGAGAAGTAACGCCAGTTTCATCGATTTCGGGTGAGTAGTTAATTAGAAAAAATATCGGAGGCCTTAGAACTTGAATGCACCCCGTACACTCTGGTAAAACGCTACAGATCATAATTTCATTAGAATGAGGGAAACGACAGTTAGAATGAATTAGTATGCGGCGTTTACACTTTCAAGCAACTCCTAAATTGCTAAACTAAAAGGAAAAATAGCAAGTTCGGTAGTGGTATTGAGGCATATACCAAAACAATACACAAAATCTGAAGCCGCCGTGTTAGGTATTGCAGTCTCCGCGACTTTTCATTACTTGGAGTTTCGCTTCAATCACTGTAGGTAGTGAAACTGTTTCATCAGTGCAGCAGTCTTTAAAGCCCCAACCAGTTATTTAATTCTCAATCTCTGTCGACTTCGCAGTCAGCAAAAACTTCAGTTTAAGTGAACCCTCTCTCGCTCTCTCTCTCTCTCTCTCTCTCTCTCTCTCTCTCTCTCGCTCTCTCTCTCTCCCTTTCTCTGTGTGTGTGTGTGTGTGTGTGTGTGTGTGTGTGAGTGTGTGTGTCTTTCTCTCTGCCGGCCGTAGTGGCCGAGCGGTTAAAGGCGCTACAGTCTGGAACCGCACGACCGCTACGGTCGCAGGTTCGAATCCTGCCTCGGGCATGGATGTGTGTGATGTCCTTAGGTTAGTTAGGTTTAAGTAGTTCTAAGTTCTAGGGGACTTATGACCACAGGAGTTGAGTCCCATAGTGCTCAGAGCCATTTGAACCATTTGAATTTCTTTCTCTCTCACATACACGCACACGCACGTACGCACATACACAGCTATGCGTAGATTTATAGACTATCAGAACTCACTCCCAGACCAGCACGGCGAACATAGACGTATAATTACTGTGTGTTGCGATGAGCACGCGTTCTCTATGGCGCATCCATGTCTGTGTATGTTTTCCTCAAATGTGGTCAAGTACTCACGTGAGAATTTGGAACAAGGACCTAACTCTCACAAAACGATAGCAAATTCCGGAACATGATACCATCTGCGAGGTACTTATTCTAAGGGAAGAATCACATTCATAAAATGTGGATACACGTTTGCATGTAGAGAACACACTATCTGCATTATGGTTATGGCTGCAGCAATTAAGATGTCATTATGGGCTTCACAAGAAACCTTCTTCCCTGATGTGGAATGAGTGGAGTGGGTGCTGTGGCGAGCAAGAATCACTCTGACGTTGGAGGGGCAGGCCGACTGCCCCAGGCACGGCTCGAACCGGCGGCCTCCAGCGTGCGAATCGCCACTGTCAGCGGGCGTGCCTTTTGTTATCTCTATACCAGTATTGACAAAAGAATTCCAAGATGGCGCGAGGCGTGTGTTTTTTGCCGCGTCTTTCTTTTTGTGTGCCGAAGAATGCGTAGCCAGACCGCTACCGCGCCCGCACCTCGCGTCTTATTAATGATTTGTCTTGTCTTCCAATTTCTTTTCATGTGTCCCTTTCGCCTTCTGTTTCACCCCGTCTTGCGCTGTGTCTAATCGCTTTATTAGGTCTCATTCTTGTGGCTGGGCTCCCCTCTGAGATAGCAATTCGTCTTTGAGTTTTTATTACACTCATTTTATACGTTATACGGCTACCTTTATTTTATTTTACGCTTCCTTTGTTATTGTTCTTCAACTTTATTCATCAGAGTAATCATATATCTTGTCTTAGACGTTATACGATGCTGCCACACTAAAATTCTCCATCATATCTTTGCACGTTCAATAAATCACTTAGCGACACCTACGTAAACGGGTCGTACGTTCTCAGAAGCCGGTCTTTTATGAAAAGTGCCAGCACAGAGTTCATCCTTCGCCACCTCTCTGAGAGAAGAAAAGTACTGGATTCTTCAAGTGACTTCTCACTTACAGCTGAACATCATACTTCGTTACCATATGACCCCTGGGAATGCAAATTGATTTGTTTTAAAATATAATATCATGGATTTTAAGATCATTCAGTAAATCGTGCGAGAAACAGTGTGGTGATAAAACCTACTTTAATGTTCTTAGCAAAAATGTTATGTACATCTTTGATAAACTCACTGTACGTCATGCAGACGTTATCAAACACAGCACAAATCACATGCACTAAGACGTCAACATATGACATCAAAACAAAGATACTTCGTGAAATTCTTCCCTGAGAACATCAACATGCAGTACTGTCCTTTAGAATTACAGAAAGTTTATAAAACATTTATACAGTTCAATGAAATATTTCTTACATTCAACTGCACATATACAAAGTTTCGACCATTAACAGTTTAGAAAAATAATCACATCTATGTATGCTAATAGAAAACCTTGTTTCGATTTCTCTAACCGATTACGAAATATTATGTGTGTCCACATAATGGAGATCGCATTGTATATTGTGGGTTCCCATCTTTTAGTGTCAAAATTATAATGAATGGTAGACTGTCCAAACCTAAGAATTTTAAAATTAGAAACTAAAGACAGGAACTGAATACTCTGTGTTACATTAACATAATTAACTTACAGCTTATAGCAACAACTTATGCTCATAATTACTCTTTAAATTGGCGACCGATTGGCGACCGCTCTCCTCAAATCATATGTTACAACACAGTCCATTGGCAAAAACAATTTGGCCCAATCGCTTGCACACGTTATTAGCGTAATTATTATTGCTCCATTAGCACTTTCACACTTTTCTCTCCGAAGTGTGCACTCCACAGGAAGAAGAAGGGTGCTTATTGACTAATCTTCTCCCACAGTATCAAGTATCATTTCTGAAAACAATTCGCTGTCGACAGCCTTACCCCGTTCTCAATGGCTAGAATGAGCCAGTAACACATATAGTGACTTAAACAGTGCTCTTAATTAGACAAACAGCGCATTATAGCAGACTGTTACATAGATACAACGTGGAAAAACTATATTACAAGAGTGAAGAAAAGAACTGGCAGCAAACTTTTCTCAGAGACAGGGACAATTACTTGTCTCAATTTTGTGAATTCCACAAAGTTGTAAGAAGAGCTCCGCATTTTTCAAAACAGTAGTGCGCTGCTCTGGAACATATTATCCTTCAGTAAACAAAAGACACGACATATCAGCGCTCACTTTCCTGCACAGTCAAAACTTCATTCTGGAAAGATCACCCAGGCTGTGGCTAAGCCATATCTCCGCAATGTCCTTTCTTCTAGGAGCGCTAGCCCGCAGGTTTCGCGGGAGAACTTCTGTGAAGTCTGAAAGGTAGGTGATGACGTACTGGCAGATGCAAAGCTGTAACGACGAGACCTGAGTAGTGCTTGGTAGATCACTTGCCTGGGAAAGGTGAAAGTCCTGAGTTCGACTCCCGGACAAACACACAGTTTTATTCTTCCAGGATGTTTCAGTAGACAAGCTACTTCTTAAAGATCTGGTCTGACGAAATGAAGTGTAATGCGAATCATACAATACAGATAGTACCGTAACTTTCGTATACAGTTCTGTCAATTTGTACCAAGAGTAAAACTGTCACCCTCGTGAAGTTTCAGAGGAACATATTACTGCTTTCCTAGACATGCTGCTGCTTAAGGTGATATGTCCTTGCCGTTCACCGCCTTGAGAATTAGTTCAAGCGGATAAGCACAGTCAGCCCTAATATTCTTAGTCGGAAAGGTAGTTTAGACTCAATTATTTACTAGACATGTTCCTGTCTGTATGCTATTGTCTATCTCAGACGTTTGCGCCGACTTATCTACCAAGTCAGGCCTATAGAGGAAGCAACAGTTTGAAATGGGCTCTGAATCACACAGGAATATGGCATTTTTTATATTCGTTTCTAGGGCTGAAAGAAGTGATAAGTGCCAGAATAACTCACAGAACCGACTCGGAATTGCGCATCGGACACTTAGCTACTGAGCCACAGGAAACATAAAGCAAGGTAAATCCTAACGTACAGAACTACAGAGTATCAGGCCTCGTGATCATTAACATGGCTGTAGCCCATAACAAAAGGATTATCGAGTTAATCGGAAATTTAGGAGCAACAGTGTGTCAGAAAGAAGTTCCAGAGTTGGAGGGATCATCAGATTACGAAATAACTCAGGTGACGTAAGGAAGAAATATCACCATTGATGATTTAGGAAAAACAAAGAAAGTATAAATAGAGACAATTTGAAGCCCGCCTCTCTGGAATAACACATCAGTGCCTTTGAAGCTAGGTCATTTTAGATGGTTTAGACGGTTGTAGTACTGGTGATGCAATAAGTCTGCATCGCACGTATTTGGCTGGCAAGGAAAAGACCACTAGGCAGAGGGATGTATGGTGGTTATAACGTTCTGCATTACACAATAAAACAATAGAAAAAAGGCGCACCACGAAGGAATTATTCGAATGGAAAGGAAAACGGTAGATGTGATGTACATGTACGGATAAACAAATAATTACAATTAAAAAATGAATGATTTATTCAAGAGAAAGAGCTTCACAAATTGAGCACGTCAGTAACCCGTCGATCCACTTCTGGCCATTATGAAAGCAGTTATTCGGCTTGGAATTGATTGATCGATTTGTTGGAAGCCCTCCTTAGGGATATCGTGACAAATTATGATCGTCAAAATCTCGAGCTGATTAGAGTATCTTGCCCATAATACTCCAAATGTTCTCAGTTGGGGAGAAATCCGGCGACCTTACTGGCCGAGGTGGAACTTATTAGGTTAGAAGACAAGTACTAGAAACTCTCGCTGTGTGTGGGCAGGCATTATCCTGCCGGAATGTAAGCCCAGGATAGCTTGCTATGAATGGCACAAAACGGGGCCGGCCGTTTTGGCCGAGCGGTTCTAGGCGCTACAGTCTGGAACCGCGCGACCGCTACGGTCGCAGGTTCGAATCCTGCCTCGGGCATGGATGTGTGTGATGTCCTTAGGTTGGTTAGGTTTAAGTAGTTCTAAGTTCTAGGGGACTGATGACCTCAGCAGTTGAGTCCCATAGTGCTCAGAGCCATTTGAACCATTTTTTTGTCTTGCTGCATAAGTAACCTCCCCAGCAGCCACATTTCCGCCGCGAGGTCGTTGATTGTGATCCGTCGATCACCTCGAATGACAGTGTCCGCATGTTCCAAAAGTGCAGAAGTCACAGCTGTGTGTGGTCGGCCAGCACGCGGGAGATCGAACAGGCTCGCGCGATGTATTTACGATGATGTGAGAAATCTTACGGGACTTAACTGCTAAGGTCATCAGTCCCTAAGCGTACACACTACTTAACCTAAATTATCCTAAGGACAAACACACACACCCATGCCCGAGGGAGGAGTCGAACCTCCGCCGGGATCAGCTGCACCGTCCATGACTGCAGCGCCTTGGACCGCTCGGCTAATCCCACGCGGCTGTTATGATGATGACAGACGCCCCGCCCAACGACTCGGCGTGCTTTTGTCCGCTACCAGGTCTCCGTAAAGATTCTGCATGCGCCTATGACTATCTGCTCAATTTGGAAGGAACCACCGTTACAGACGCCACTTTGTACCCTACATATACCGCCACCACCTGTCGGAGCTTCATGAAACTGTAGGGGCTCAATCGAGAATATTCCATGATGTCCCACAGCAAATTCCGAATTTTTTCAACCGAAACTGGCCGAGAAAAACTGTGTTGCATTACTCATAGAACACCACTCTTAAATGAATTCCGGGAATGCAGAAACACGATTACCTTAAAGACATTGTAATATTCCGGATCCTAGTAGAGACGGAAGGTAGGAAATTTGTGGTTGTACTACCCGTCGATGGCGGGGTCATTACAAATGCAGTTCACGCTCGGACAGAGCATACATGAGAAGTAAATCAGCCGTGACCATTAGTATTTGCCTTAAGTGATCTCCGAATGCTGGGGAAAGTTTGCTTCTGGTTGTTGTTGTAGGATGGGAGTCCAGTATCTCAACATTGTTTCTCCAGTCTTCGAGCGAAGTGGAGATTCAATATATCAAAAAATTTGGAATTTTTTGGTAAGGTCTTATGAGACCAATCTGCTGAGGTCAGCTGTCCATACGCCCACACACTGCTTAATCTAACTTAAACTAACTTACGCTATGAACAACACATACACCCATGCCTAAGGGAGGACTCGAACCTCCGAAGGAGGAAGTCGCACGGACCGTTACAAGGCGCCTCAAACCGCGCGGCTACCCGGCGCGGCATATAATATATCATTCAAAATATTTCAATACATTCTAAATACTAGTTCACTCCATGTTGAGAGATCTCATAAATACAACGGTAGTTTGAAGTTCGAAAACACAACAATGTAACCAATTTAAAGCTCCGTTAGCTGTTATTCGAGCGTGACACTTTGTTACAGGTTTTGTAAACAGGCCTTTTTAGAGATCGCAGTCAGTCAGAAATCTTTGATACCCTGTTTCAATAATTTTGATGTTGCATATTAAAATATTTTAAGCGAAGTAACAAAGAACTGTGTCTGGTAAACGTTTCTAAATAAACCTCTTTATAAACAGCTTATTCGTCCAGATTTTTTTCGGCCTTCTACCATGGTGTTTTCAGTGAGATGGATGCCCGAAAAAAGTTGGTTCGGATTTCTAGATTTTCGACAACTTTTGACCCAGTAACACTTCAATGTTCCTATTGGATATTTAACTAGGTTTGCCAATAGCTCGAAAAATGCTGCCACGCTGAGCGCAGAATGTTACGGTGGACATACAATCATCTATGGACCCAAGAGAGTGCAGTAGGACACATCCGATTGGTGCAATACATGATTGAACTTTTTGGATAATAATAATTGCAATCTCAGGCTTTTCGCAGATGATGCAGCTACCTATGACGAAATTCTGTGCAGTAGAGATTGCCGTAATATACTGTTTGAATCGGAGGTTCAAAAAATGGCTCTGAGCACTATGGGACTTAACATCTGAGGTCATCAGTCCCCTAGAACTTAGAACTACTTAAACCTAACTAACCTAAGGACATCACACACATCCATACCCGAGGCAGGATTCGAACCTGCGACCGCAGCGGTCGCGCGGTTCCAGACTGAAGCGCCTAGAACCGCTCGGCCACACTGGCCGGCTGGCTCGGAGGAAATGATAATTTGGTGTTATGGGTGGAAACTAGGCCTTACAATACAGAAAAACAAAATGGTGCATTTTACGAAGAATAAAATGGCTCTGAGCACTATGGGACTTAACATCTATGGTCATCAGTCCTCTAGAACTTAGAACTACTTAAACGTAACTAACCTAAGGACAGCATACAACACCCAGCCATCACGAGGCAGAGAAAATCCCTGACCCCGCCGGGAATCGAATCCGGGAACCCGGGCGTGGGAAGCGAGAACGCTACCGCACGACCACGAGATGCGGGCTACGAAGAATAAAAGCGTAGTATCTCTTGACTATAGAATTAATAAAGCACAGCTATGTGGAAGTATCAGTGTGTGGAGATATGCAGTGGAATGACCACATATGCACTGCTGTAGGGAAAAAAAATGTCGGGCTGATTGAGTGATATGATACTGAGAAACTGCAGTTTGTCTGCAAAAGATATTGCGTAGAAAACAATCTACGCCGTCTACTCTGGAACACTGCTCAAGTAAAATGAGTTGCCAAAACTCACGAGAAGGATTGTCCCATCTGAAGATGGACGTCTTATTTTTGAAGTTTAATTTGTCGAATGGCGAAATTATAGACACGATATCTGAGGAGTCTTTTGCAGACAGATGTGTAGTGGATATCTGGGGTAAAGACACCTGATTAGCCTTTTTCCAGACAGACGTGTAGTGAACTTCGGGGGAATAGACACAATACCTGAGGAGTCTTACAGACAGATGTGTAGTGAACATCGGGGTGCACTCAGTCTCGTGCGGCCAAATGAAGAGATGCTTTAATTGGAAGCAGGGTCTCCAAGGTCATGAATGCCGACAACGACCAGGAGAGTGGTGTGCTGACCATACCGCATCCGATGACGCCATTGGCGGAGGATGACACAGCGGTTGGGCGGTCACGATTGACCGGAAACGGCCAGAGCCCGGAGTTGTGCTTTTGCTTGTAGTGAACATGTCAGCATGTCGCAAGTTCACCGACTTTGGACGTGGAATGACAGTCGGTGTAAGGTGTCATAGCACATCGGAGATTACACAGCAGTTCGGAATTTCAAGTGTCTAGGATGAATCACGAATATCGCAGACACAGTGTTTCGACACACGTAAGGCGACGCATTGGACGACCACATATGTTTGACCGACGGACATTACGTGGCCTCCGTAGAGCCAAAGGGGGCGGCGACGCTGTAGTATGAGTCACATCACAGCCGATTTGAATGTGAGGCGTCAGGAATCCATTTGTACCTGACAGTACAGGGACAACCGCACTGTATAGGCTTCAGTAGCCGACACTTTCCAGAATCTTCCTATGAAGTTCTGCTACACCAGGGGCGGGCAAACGTTGCACGCGGCTCGTGAGCGCACAGCGCTGCACGTGTGCTGCTCGCGTGCAATCGCCGAATGGGGCAGTGGCGACAGCCGGCAGGTTGCGGCAGTGTAGTACAGGGCTAAGCCGCGGACGTTGATGCGAAGCGACCACTACGTAGTGAA
This sequence comes from Schistocerca cancellata, assembly GCF_023864275.1. Classification (NCBI taxonomy): domain Eukaryota; kingdom Metazoa; phylum Arthropoda; class Insecta; order Orthoptera; family Acrididae; genus Schistocerca; species Schistocerca cancellata. The sequence goes on from NC_064629.1 coordinate 773,198,758, forward strand.
CGTTGTATTTCCACAACCGGAAAATGCAGAGTGAGTCAAGGAAACGGAGACGTGGAGATTTGCTATCTTTTAAAAAGTAATGGGAGAATCATTTTTTCTTTGTGCAAAGACGTGAAAATTCGAAATGTTTAATAGTTGGCAGTATTCTCGTTGGTCAGCGGAAGTTTACAATTGAAGGCCATTATAATAAATTTCACAAGGACGAGTACAATTTATTGTCGGATTCTGAGCGGATGGGGAAATTGACTGAGCTTAAGAAGAGCGACCTGACGATATTAGATGCATCTGTCCTAGTTGTCGTTGTCACGAGAGATCTGCGACTTTTTCTCGTCATGTCTCTCATCTAACTGATTTAACATTTTATGGAGCACTGTTTTCAATTTTTCAGGACGACAACAATAATAGCCCAGCGGTACGTGCAAGCTATAAAATTGCGCTTAATATAGTGAGAGCTGGAAAACCATTTGCTGAATTAATAAGCCTCAGTTAAGAGCAAACGTAAGTGATAAAAATTTACGTAACTGTTTGCGTTTGTCTGTATGCAGAAATTTTGTTCCAGATATTAAACGTATTGTAAAGTCCACCTGTGATAATTAAATAAAACGTATCGTAGTTAATAGGTACTCTTTCAAACCATGATTTATTTGAAGCACTCCTGCTAACCTTATTCCATCATTCAATAAAGCAAGCTAGAAAAACAAAACGCATTACAGAGGAAGGAGTGGACAGAAAGTATGGTGGGGAGGGGAGGTAAGCGGGTGGCCAGCTTGCCCCGTGTGCACGCAGAACACCTGTTAACTGCACGCGTGCAAGTGCACCGCACACGTGCAGGATTCCTGCCCGCCCCTGTGCTACACAGTGTATTAGACTGACCAGACAGGAGACATCAAACGAATACAAAGAATGACGCTGCCAATCGCAAACTGATCGGCTGGCGAAAGAGTGTAAAAGAACTGCTAAAAAGTCTTAACTGGCAGACACTCTTTCTCAGAATACATACGAACTAGTTATAAGATAGGATCAACATCACTGTAAGACTATTCGCTAACGATGCCATTGTCTTCAGGTAAGTTCCATCGTTATATCATCGTAAGAAACCCCAGAAAGACTTGAACAAAATTTTCACTTGGTATAATGAATGGTAGCTTTCTTTAAATGTGAATGAACGTAAGATAATGCCTGCAACATAGATAAAGAACCCCATACTATCTGAGTACAAGACTAGTGGTGAACATTTTGACCACGTCACATCGCATAAAGTATTTATGAGTAATACCTAGTCGCTATGGAACGATCAGGTAAAATCATTGGCGAATAGAAGCCTTATATTTGTTGGAATGTATCTGTAAAATACATCACATGCAATACGCTAGTGCGACCAATGTTAGCGTATTGTTTTAGTGTTTGGAGTATTTATCAAGTGGCATGACAACAGACATCGAATGTCTTTTGTAGAAATCGTTCCACAGCCACTACGAATTTCTTGAGGGAAGTCATTTTTCCTGCGCGGGCTGTTTTTACTTTTGAAATAAACACTTCATTTCATGTTTTTGCTATTAGCTAATTTCCTCCCCTTGGGCGTTTTGAACTGAATCGCAATGAAGCACTGTAGCAACATAGTATCTTATCTTCCACACATTTGTGTGAAGCAAGCTAAATCTAATGGTATCCTTAATAAACTTTTCTTATGATCATGGCGGTAACGGGCACAACAGTCACAGATGTGAGTTCCGTTACAAGCAATGTACATTTGCTTGCGGAGTATACAAAGTGTCCCAATAGGAAGGTCAATATTAAGTATAGTAAACGTAGGCTCTAAAATGCACACCTTAAGAGTTATGAGGACATCTTGTAACACCATAGTTCTAATGCTGTACTGATTTATTTTGCTTTTGTTTCATTTAATGTTACATTGCTGTGCTTCTGTAAATGTGTTTGTTTGAATCGATAACATAAAATAGTATACTCCTTTCTTTGTTCAAACTTTGATGTCTTGATTTGATTCTATGCAATGTAGTTTATCTGTCATTTAAATTCTTTGTCCCATTTGGAGGGAACAAAACTTACTATATATATAATTGTAATTTCTGTGTGAATAATTTTTTTTAGAAATGTCAGTATGTGCAAATGTTCTGTTTTATTTAATGCATTTGGTTACTGTTATGTAAACTGCTGATCCTCACTTAGGGTTCTTAGTTAGTTTGTATGTAAAAGGTGTAGTGGTTCCCCTCGGGAACGGAACTGTGTAGCGCGCGCAAATTGTGGTTGGCCCATGTAGGAAAGGTGGAACTGATAGTCGGGGACGAGCTACGAGTCGGGGACGAGCTACGAGTCGGGGACAAGCTACCAAACTGTGAACTGCCGTTTAAAGGTAGCATATTGTGCTGGTTCCGTGAGAGGCTTTTTCTGCCAATTGCCCATGCCTCGGATGGATGGATAAATAGCTGGAACGATTCTGGAATTAGTATCCATCATCGCCACCAAGAAAGGACAGAGTCCAGCAATTCTACCTGCAAATCCACCTACCAACATGCAGTTGTCACCACACTGCGCAATCACTGTAGCAGAATGCTATAATAATGTACATTGAAGGATCAGCTCATTGGATGTTTTAGTGTGCACAAATATAAGGTAACTTATAACTGAATTTATGTACCTTTTTTCCTCACCATAACACCTCTCAGGTTCCTCTCCGTTTGAACTAAAGTGATTACCGAGTGTCCCTACTGAAAGAACATTTAAGACCAGCGTTTTTGCTAATTAATGCCTCTTGAACATAGTAAAAAGAGAGTTAAAGTTAATTATGCTTGCTGAAAATAATTTTCTAGTAAAACAACTTACTAACGTGTTGTTGCCAACTTCAAATTAAAAGTTCTTAAGACTGAGGCTTATAAAGTTTTGCTTAGTAAATGATCACATTACTGCCTGTTGTAAATCGCAGAAGGTGAGTCAGCATCTTACATATATGTTAATTTTGTCTCTCAATGTAGTAAAAGTAGAAAACTGCAGTTGTGAAACGTTATATACCCATGTTTACTAAGTGTTTGTCTCTGATGTGTATTGGAAGTGCATATTAATAACAATAACAGGATCCACAGTTTGTCTATTGTGTTAATGCTAGGTAACAAGTAATGAGAAGACCACTAATTATGAAAACCATAATTTCTTAATTCAAATGATAGTGAGAAGCAACCTGTTAGTGAATTCCAATTAACTTTCATTTTGAATAGTAAAGTATTTAACTGAGAGTGACTTAACCTATATCCAATTAAGGATTCTGCAGTGAATAGTAGTAATAACGTTATATAGTCCATTCAGTTTGTGTAAGCCCTGAAAGTAATAGTGCGTTTCGGTATCTGTTATATTTTTGCAAATAGTTTGTACTGCTCCAGTTGTTAGCTTCAATCTTAAAACATATGTATGTGTCAGAGTTTATTGCACTCGCGTGTGGCCAAGTCTAGGTTGTGTTTGTCCGTTATAGTTACTTATACCTACTTTTTTAAACGAGAACGTTAATCTTTCTCTTGCCTAATTAGGCTGGCGACCGTTTTACTTATTCTTTAAACAGTATAGCTAGACAAAAATATTGTTTGTTACTGTTCAAATATTTTAGTAATTCTGACTTTCACTTCCGATAAGCCACATCCGTTAGGTACAACACGGTCAACATAACAAAATTCCTCTCAGGGGGTAACACTGCTCTGTTGCTTTATACCATTATTATTCCAACAAAATAATTCTGTTTTGCAAATTGCCTCCAGTTTTGAGGTTATGGTATAACAGTAGCGAACAGGAGTGTTATAATCTCCATCTTCGATGTCGTGAAAGAAGTATCTTCTACCGCAGGCTGTTTGCTTTTCATATTTTGCGAGGTGGTATTATGGACCAAAACGAGAAAAAAAATGTACAATAAACCCGGGCTCTAACGTTCATACCTTAACAGCTACGAGCACTTGTTCATGTTCGCTACTATGATACACATCTCTTTTACTGCACAAGTGTTCATAGCTCTCAAGGCATGTAATTTAGAGCCCGTGTTTACTCGTGAATCTTTTCTTGTTTTGTCATACTACCTTCTCAGAAAATATGGAAAGCAAAGATGTAGCAGTAGAAGAGATTTGTTTCACACTATCGAAAATGTAGCTCTTGAGTTATGCATTTTACAGACAGTGTTTTCTACACCTTTTTGCTCCAAATGATCGTTCCTATCATATCGCTGAATACTGACCATTTCTCCTGGGACACACTGTATACGTAGATGTAGAACCTACTTGAAAATCTTAAAGAACCGTATTTTAGGACGATAAATATGAATATTCTTCTGTCTTCTAAGTATCTATCCCATAGACATCGTGCATACAAAATAAGATAAATAACAGCTCGCACAGAGGCATACAAATGTCATTCTCTTCAGCTTCATCTATGAAAGGAACTGGAAGAATACTAAATACGTGGTACATAAAAAGCACCCACCTTAATGCCCTTCACAGTGATTCGTAGAGTATAGCTACAGATCAAGTTGTAGAACCGCAGTCACTTTTATGACCTTTCAAAATACTGGGAAGCTCATCAGCAGAAACCAGCACGGTTTTAGGAAACAGCGGTCATGCGAGACACAGTTGGCCCTCTTTGTGCATGATATACAACAGGCTCTAGATACCGGCTCCCAGGTTGATGCCATATTTCTCGACTTTCGAAAGGCGTTCTATTCAGTTCCACACTGTCGCTTGCTCCAAAAAGTGCGCGCTTACGGTCTATCTGATGACATATGCGGTTGGAGAGAAAATTTTCTAACAGACAGAGAGCAGTATATCGTCCTGAATGGGGCGACTTCAACAGAAACAAGTGTAACTTCAGGTGTGCCCCAGGGCAGCGCAATAGGGCCGCTGCTTTTTACGATTTATATAAACGATCTGGTTGATGGTATTGACAGTGGCATTAGACTGTTCGCCGATGATGCTGTAGTCTACAGGAAAGTAGTATCACACAAAAGCTATGAACAAATCAATGAGGATTTGCAGAAAATAAATGCGTGGTGTAATGACTGGCAGTTATCTCTCAATATTAGTAAGTGTAACCTACTGCGTATAACAAGACGAAAATCCCCATTAATGTAAGAGTACAAAATAAATGCTCAGTGTTTGGAAGCGGTAACATCCGTCAAGTATCTGGGTGTGACTATTTGAAATGATCTCAAATGGAATGATCAGATTACACAAGTAACGGGTAAGGCGAACTCTAGATTGTGGTTTATTGGTAGAATCCTGAATCGATGCAGTCCTGCAACAAAGGAAATTGCTCACAATACGTTAGTTCGTCCAGTCTTATTGTTCGTTTGTATGGAACCCTTACCAGTTGGGTCTGATTCAAGATATTGAGAAGGTCGAAAGAAGAGCGGCAAGATTCGTGACTGGTACATTTAGCCATCGCGAGGGCGTTAGAAATCTCATAAAAAGTTGGAAGTGGGACGCACTTGCAGATAGACGACGCGCTAAACGGAAGGGGCTGCTCACTAAATTCCGAAATCCGATCTTCGTCGAGGATGTAGAGCATATATTATTACCACCAACTTTCAAATAGCGAAATGGTCACCATTCAAAGATAAGGGAAATTAGAGCTCGTACTGAGGCGTTCAGACAATCGTTTTTCCCTCGCGCGATCCGCAGGTGGAACAGAGAGAGGGGGGGGGGGGGGGGGATATGATTTGCCGGCTAGGGTGGCCGAGCGGTTCTAGGCGCTACAGTCTGGAACCGCGCGACCGCTACAGTCGCAGGTTCGAATCCTGCCTCGGGCATGGATGTGTGTGGTGTCCTTAGGTTTCAGTAGTTCTAAGTTCTAGGGGACTGATGACCTCAGAAATTAAGTCCCATAGTGCTCAGAACCATTTGAACCATTTTTGAATATTACATTGGCGCGAATTGTGCCCTCAGCCACACACCGCTTGGTGGCTAGCGGATTATATATGTAGATGTAGATATTATCAGAGGCATTAGTATGAATGGTCACATACCAGTTCATTCGAAAACGCCATGTTCTGGTGATAGCGCTGTTAATTAAGTCACTGAATCATTTTTGGGGAACTGTTGTGATGGGCAGACGCTTTTAGCGTCAGTGTCATTCGCGCATCATTTAGAACACCCCAGCAGCGATTTAATGACGGCGGCAAATCAGCAAATACATTGAAAAAAAACGCACGACGAGGGCATTATCCGAATGGGACGGTAATCGGTAGATGTAATGTACATGTAAGATGTGATGTACAAATATAAACAAACAAATGACTACAGTTTCAGAAAAACTGGATGATTTATTCAAGAGAAAGAGCTTCACAAACCGATCGAGCCAATAACGCATTGTTCCACATCTGGTCTTTATGCAAGCATTTAATCGGCTTGGCGTTCATTGACACAGTAGTTGGATGTTCTGCTGAGGAATATCGTGTCAAAGTTCTGTCCAGTTGGTGTGTAGATCGTTAAAGCCCCCAGACGGTTAGAAGGCCCTGCCCATAATGCTCCAAACGTGCTCAACTGGCGAGAGATCCAGCGACCTTGCGGGCCAATATATTGCGTGGCAAACACGAAGACAAGCAGCACAAGCGGACATTATCTTGCCGAAATATAAACCCAGGACGGCTTGTCATGAAGGGCAACAAAACAGGGCATAAAATATCGTCGACGTACCGCTGTACTCTACGGCTGCCGCGGATGACAACCAAAGGGGTCCTGTTGTGAAAAAAAATGGCGCCCCATACCATGACTCCTAGTTGTCGGACCGTATGGCTGACAACAGTCATGCTGGTATCCCAACGCTGTCCGGAGCTTATCCAGGTATGTTCTCGGCCTGGAATCTCACTGACTGGAGTAAACTTGTCTTCAGTTATTAGTACCGCTTCTTATTAAGTCCCAGTAACCAGCGGAGGCTTTTGGAGCAATATGAACAGGGTCCTCCAATAAGTTCGGGATTTTGACGATCTATTGCGTCAATTAGACATAATTTGACACGATATCCCTCAGGATATCCAACAACCCCATCAGTCAGTAAGTGCTTGAATAAGGGCCAGAAGTGAGCCAATGCGTTATTGACTTGCTCAATCCGTGTAGCTCTTTATCATGAATAAATCACTAGTTTTCTGAAATTGTAATTATTTGTTAACGATTTTCGTCCCATTTGGATAATACCTTCGTGATGCGTTTTTTTCCCCTGTCTTAGGGAATGTATCACAAAATCCAGGCCAGATTCTGCTAATATAATAAGCGCGGTGACTTGGAACGCTAGTAGGGACGACGTGTTGCAGAGACCCTGAGGAAGGAGTTTTGCGAGCGCGGTGCTTTGAACTGTCTGCCGCTGCTGTCCATGGAGCGCGCCCAGCCACCGCATGATGCGATTGTCGGCTCCGTTCGCACAACAGGCGCCCTCGGCCGTAAATCTCTGCACAGCGTCTTTGGATATCCACGTCTCGCTCTAATTAATGCGGATAAGCCTTCGTGAACGCTTGGCTACTTTCGCTCTTCGGCATCCAAGTACATGACTCTTACGCGGCATGTTTTTCGCATCAGTAAACGTAATTATTGAATAGGACTCGCGAAGTGCGACATAATACTCAGAAACGAGTTAAGCCTGAAGCGGGTGCTCTATGCACACGTTGCGCTAGGTTCCTAGTCCTGCGACAGCTGCTAATCCTCCTCTTATGAGAAAAGGACAATGCAGTCTTTTGTTACCGTGGTCAAATTAGACAATAATTAATTTGCTAATTACGTAGTAAAAGGTCTCCAGACAAGCTCGTAACAGCAAGCTATAGACAAACTCTTCTACGAAATATTGCAGTCCGACTGAATTTAGTTTCATATTTGAAGCACAGATTACGTAATGTATGCGATATTTTTGATACCCAAGATCCCCTGAAGTAAGCTCATTTACCAAAACTGGAATAGTTTTCTGCCTGATTTTCTTAGGGTTGTCAAGCAGTGCACCAGTGACTGTACGATAACTTACCTTCCTCATCAACCTTACGTTAAGAGCATATAACGTTTTCGATTGTGTATGTTCCGTAAATACAACTAACAGAAAAGGGAAATTGTTGGTTTGTGTGACTTATTTAACTTCTAAAACGTATTCCACCTTGAAACATAATGGACAACTTAAAAAGAAGTCGTTCATAAGAAAACTCACTTCATATACCACACACACGATATTTCAAAAGCTATCGAGACGGCGAGTAAAGACGATGTGGTTGTCTATGATGAAGTCTTATCCGAAAAATGGCGTATTAACATCCAGAATTGTTTTAAAATAGTTTTTTCCCATTACCCATTCGTAACTGGGACAAGAATAAACCAATATCTGAAGTCATATAAAAAAGTAGCTTATCCTACGTACCTAGAGCCTTTCAAAGCATATCTGTACATCTTTATGTACAGTGACGGAAGAAAACGCAACACCAAAAAATAATTAATGTTGAGTAATGAAATTCTGGGAGAACATTTGTTTTAGTAACATACTCAAATGATTGCAAGACCGATTCGCCAGAACTATACACCGACCACAATGGTCTTCCCTCTCGGTAGTGCATGTGGCTGCCCGAAGTTCAGTCTTCTTCCGTCCGTATATTGTTGTGACCACCGCAATCATGTACAGTGGCTATTGTGTTGCCAAGTCTTCCTGCAGTATCACAAAAGGAAGATCCACCTTCTCGTAGCACTATTGCGTGGCCTCCTTCAAGCTCAGTGAGGTGTCGATAATGGAGTCTTCGTCACCTGAAAGGCATTCTTGACTAACATCAACTCATCAAGTCCAATCTGAAAGGCAACCAACGCTCACGAAAATTACAACGTGTATTTTTATTCTCCTAGTGGCGCTACTAACGCCACTCTTACGCGACTGGCGCAAAATTTTAATATAAATAATTTTTCAGATCTAGGCTGGCCGTTGTGGCCGAGCGGTTCTAGGCGCTTCAGTCTGGAACCGCGCGGCCGCTACGGTAGCAGATTCGAATCCTTCCTTGGGCATGGATGTGTGTGATGTCCTTCGGTTATTTAGGTTTAAGTAGTTCTAAGTTCTAGGGGACTGATAACCTCAGATGGTAAGTCCCATACTGCTCAGAGCCATTTGAACCATTTGAGCCATTCAGATCTAGAAACACCCTACAAACTTCCGTTTATATCGCACATCTCCTTGGTGCTGTGATTTTTTTCCCGTTGGTGTATATCCACTACCATGGATGACCTGCAGTGAGTTTAGCAAACTAAACAGTGTTTTCGAAACTAAATTCCCAACGTTTCTGAAAGCGAAAGCTTACAAAAAGATCACATTTCTAATTCTGACATGCACCAGTGCTACTTGAATTTTTAATAAGAAAACCCATTCAAAATGGGAGGGTTGATCAGTGGACACTGGCGAGATGCAGATTAATAATTACAAAGAAAAACAGGAAAACAAGCAGGTGGATCAGAAAAATACACAAACAGTAGAAATAATAACGAAAATGAAATGACAACACATAGGAAACCCATCCTGGCGTGTGGGTGGTAGGAAGTTGTTAGCAGGATTCCAAGACATAAGAGAAAACGTAGGCAACTACCTGGAGGAAGAAGGGTATCTGACATTAAAAAACGTGCATCAGAAACATCAATGCGTACTACTGAAGGCCATAATTCATGGGAAGGTCTAGAAGACTGCTAATTCCACCAATGAATGTCAAATATTTATCTGTTGTGAATCCATAGTACAACTGCATCACTGTATCAGTACGAAGACTATTACGCACCATTTGCCAAACTGTGTGATTTATGTAACACAACATGCTTCGAGACTACATATCCCATTATCAAGTTCTGTAAAACCGAACAGGAAAACAGAAATCATTACTTTGCTTACTGCACTTTCTAACATACATGAACGCGTCAGCGTGATAAATAGTAAGACGGAAGTGTCCAAGGGTACATCTCAGCCCATGTTAGCGATATTCTTGTGAAAAGCAGCCATCAGCCTGTTATCATTAGTAGTCATTAAGGAGCATATTTCGAAATACCCTGTATATGTGAAGCGTTAGTCATGACTTTCAAGTGGTTGTCACGATTTTCGTATGGTGGAAGATACATCAGTGGCTATTACGTTTTCTCAATTCTCAATAGATACAAACAATCTAACATTGGTTTAAGATTGTTTTTAGGATTTGCTGTGACATTACACGTGACATTACACTCTCGAAAGCAACGTCTTTGGTAGCTTAATATATACTGAGGTGAAAAAAATCATGGGATAGCGATAAGCACATACGCAGATGGTGGTAGTATCGTGTACACAAGGTGCAAAAGGGCAGTGCACTGGTGGAGCTGTCATTCTTATTTAGGTGATCAATCTAAAACGTTTCCGACGTGATTATCGGCTCACGATGAGAATTTACAGAATTAGCAGACTTGGAAAACCGGCCGCTGTGGCCGAGCGGTTCTAGGCGCTTCAGTCCGGAACCGCGCTGCTGCTACGGTCGCAATTTCAAATCCTGCCTCGGGCATGGATGTGTGTGATGTCCTTAGGTTAGTTAGGTTTAAGTAGTTCTAAGTCTAGGCGACTGATGACCTCAATGTTAAGTCCCATAGTGCTCAGAGCCATTTTAACTTTCAAAGAGGAATGGTAGTTGGAGTTAGACGCATGGGGCATTCCATTTCGGAAATCTCTTAAGGAATTCAATATCTCAAGATCCACAGTGTCAAGAGTGTGCTGAGAATACCAGATTTCAGGCATTACCTCTCACCATGGACAACACAGTGGTCGACGACTTCACTTAACGACCGAAAGCAGCGGCTTTTACGTAGACTACTCAGTGCTAACAGACAAGCAAAACTGTGTGAAATAGACACATAAATCATTGTGGAATGTACGACGAACGTATTCGTTAAGACAGTGTGGCGAAATTTGGCGTCAGTGTGCTAAGGCAGCAGACGACCAAAGTGAGTGCGAGTGTTTTTGCTAACAGCACAACATCGCCTGCAGCGCCTCCTCTTTGCTCGTGTCCTTATCGGTTGGATCCCACACGACTGGAAAACGGTGAGGCCCGTCATATGAGTCACGATTTCAGTTGGGACTAGCTGACTGTAGGGATCCAGTGTGGCGCAGACCCCACGAAGCCATGGACACAAGTTGTCAAAGAGCACTGTGCAAGCTGGCGGTGGCTCCATGATGGTGTGGGTTGTGTTTACCTGGAATGGACTGGGCCCTCTGGTACAAATGAGCCGATCATTAACAATTTGCGGCCATTCATGGACTTCATGTTCCCAAACATCGATAGAATTTTTGTGGATGATAGTTCGCCATGTAACCGGGCCACAGTTGTTCACAACTGGTTTGAAGAACAATCTGCACAATTCGAGCGAATGATTTGCCGCCCAGTTCGAGAGACGTGAATGCCGACGAGGATATATGGGACATAATCATGACGTCAGTTCCTGCACAAAATCCTGCACTTGCAACACTTCTGCAATTATGGACGGCTGCAGAGCCAACATGGCTCAATATTTCAGCAGGATACTTCCGACAACTTGTTTTGCCCCACTTTGCCAAGCAAAAGGAAGTCCGAGACGATATTAGGAGTTATCCCCTGACTTTTTTCGCCTCATTAAGTACGTAACAAGATAGTACAATCCTTGGTAGGTGACTAGCAGTTTACATTCGTTACTAAACAGAAGTCTTTGAGAGGGTTATGCGCCGCCATTACATGTATAAGGAAGAAACCTATTTATTTGAAATGCTTGTTTGCTGTGTGCTTATTACGTACGACTGTGTCTAATCACATATTAATTTTAAGGCCATTAATACTTCATGGAAATATAGAAAGAGTTCTTTGACATATACGATATATACAGGGTGGTCCATTGATGGTGACCGGGCCAAATATCTCACGAAATAGGCGTCAAACGAAAAAACTACAAAGAACGAAACTCGTCTAGTTTGAAGGGGAAAACCAGATGGCGCTATGGTTGGCCCGCCTAGCTGGCGCTGCCGTAGGTCAAACGGATATCAACTGCGTTTTTTTTTTAAATAGGAACCCCCATTTTTTATTACATATTCGTGCAGTACGTAAAAGAATATGAATGTTTTAGTTGGACCACTTTTTTCGCTTTGTGATAGATGGCGCTGTAATAGTCACAAACACATGGCTCACAATTTTAGACGAACAGTTGGTAACAGGTAGGTTTTTTAAATCAAAATACAGAACGTAGGTAAGTTTGAACATTTTATTTCGGTTGTTCCAATGTGATACTTGTACCTTTATGAACTTATCATTTCTGAGAATGCATGCTGTTACAGCGTGATTACCTGTAAATACCCATAACTTCCCAGCGTGTCCATATGGACACTATTGTTGACTAGTTTCGTTTTTACTTCATTGTTGGCTTACAATTATTTTTAGCGTTGGCGGTCACACATTGTTTTCAGGGAGGGTTTGAATTTTACGTACATTGTGTTAACACTTCATTGTTACCATTTACACTGTGATTGTGATAGCCTGTATTTCAGGGAGTGCTTTGATGTCCGCAATGGAGCATGTTGATGTAAAGTAAGTAATGTTTCGTAAAGAACTTTTTCATTCTGGCATGTGAAACTGTTTGCAGTATATCTAAATATGTTTATAGAGATTTTCATTTGAGAAAAGTCTTTATCCATCTATTCAGTTTCTGTTTACGAAGTGATTATTTCAGCCGTGTCCATATGGACACGCTGGGCAGTTTCAGGGTCAAAAATGATTTCATTTCTTTTTCTGGAAGAGGGATTGTACATTCTAGTGATCCTCCCTTGATTCTAGTTCACAATAACACCTCCCGCCGGAGGTTCGAGTCCTCCCTCGGGCATGGGCGAATGTGTTGTTCTTAGCATGAGTTAGTTTAAGTAGTGTGTAAGGCTAGGTACCGATGACCTAAGCAGTTTGGTCCCTTAGGAAGTCACAAACATCTGAACACAACAACAATTCTAACAGTAGACAATAGCACTTGTACTCCTGTAAAATCGGAACAAGTGACCTCACTTCGCTTCGGATTAAAGACAGCTGGTTGGCCAGAATGCATGTGAATTTAAGGCGCCTTTTCACGGCCGTTAACCGTATAGCATTCTCTGCCTCTGAAATCACGATACACATTCTTTTAAAATGTGAATGCGCACAGAACAAAATTTACAAGATCCACAGATAGATGCTGCACGCTAATTTCCAACGGGGTGCTGGCCACAAAGCTACGATAAATCATGAAAGCCAAGTGATTTCCGTGGTTAAGAAAAAATGGCTCTAAGCCCTATGGGACTTAACATCTGACGTCATCAGCCCCCTAGACTTAGAACTACTAAAACCTAACTAACCTAACATCACACACATCCATGCCCGAGGCAGGATTCGAACCTGGGACCGTAGCAGTAGTGCAGTTCCGGACTGAAGCGCCTTGAACCGCTCGGCAACAGCGGCCGGCCTGCGTTTAAGAGATAACGCTAGAAAGAAGCAATCAGGATACATATAGTCTTTATATGCTCGACGAGCAGGTAAATTCATTGCCTTTTGAAACTGGCACCCCCCGTCGAAGGCGTAAGTTAGTTTAAGTTAGATTAAGTAGAGCCTACGTTTAGGGACTGATGACCTCAGCAGTTTGGTCTCATAAGACCTTACCATAAATTTCCATTTTTTCCTGAATAACCAGCTTTTGCAGCCTGGACCGCTGAGACACGAGCAGGAAGAGTTTCTAGGAGGGAAAGGGATGTGGAGCCATGGCGGCTCCAGTGCCGTGGCCAACTGCGCTTGACTTCTCTGTTGAGGATCCATGGCGCGAACAGGCCGAGCGAGGTGGTCTAGCAGATTCTCGATTGGGCTTAAATCCGGGGCGTTTGGTGGACAGGGGAGTAAGGTTAACTCGTCATTATGCTCTTCGAAACACGAGAGTACACTGCGAGCTGTGTGACACTTTGCATTCCCCTGCTCGTAGATGCCATCGCGCCGAGGAAAAACAAACTGCACGTAGGGTTGGACATGGTCGACAAGGATAGATGCATACTTCTGTTGATCCGTTGTGCCTTCCAGAATGAGTAGATATACAAGTAGTGTCACAGAAACATTCCCCAGATAGACCATAGCGCTCCTCCTCCGGCTTGGATCCTTCCGACGACTGTTGCAGTGCCATAAACACCAACGTCCATCTGTCTGATGGGCTATAAAACGTGATTCAAGTGAAAAGGTCACCTGTCAGTGAACGCCCAGTTGAGGTATTAGCGCGCAGATTCCATCCGTCTTCGTCGATGAACAGCTGTGAGCATGGGTGCATGAAACAGGCGCTTGCTACGGAACTCACAGCTCAGCAACGTTCGCTGAACGGTCGTTAAGAAGACACTCTTGGTAGCCCCTTGGCTCCCCTGGGCTGTCAGTTGCTCAAACGTTGCACGTTTGTTCCCCCGTACACATCTCCAGAGCCGTCCTTCACCTCTGTAATGTCTGGCCCGTGGTGCAACGAAGTAGCGCCCGCACCCTAGCACCGACAGATAATGATTATGCCTTTTTGGATGTCAGATAAATTTCTCCACTGCCACATCACGGGAACGACTGCAGTTTTCCGCGGCCCCCTGACAAGCTTTATATACCCTCAACTCCTAGTTCTGCGCCGGCCGTGGTGGCCGTGCGGTTCTGGCGCTGCAGTCTGGAACCGCGGGACTGCTACGGTCGCAGGTTCGAATCCTGCCTCGGGCATGGATGTGTGTGATGTCCTTAGGTTAGTTAGGTTTAATTAGTTCTAAGTTCTAGGGGACTGATGACCTAAGATGTTAAGTCCCATAGTGCTCAGAGCCATTTGAACCATTTGAACCTAGTTCTGCCATCTGCCGTCAGTGAGCGGTTATTGTTTGTTGATTTTGAATGTAGGTGTTGGTCACACTGATGCGACTGGACCGTGAAGTAACAAATGGTTCAAATGGCTCTAAGCACTATTGGACTTAACATCTGAGGTCATCAGTCCCCTAGACTTAGAACTAATTAAACCCTTCTAACGTAAAGACATCACACACATCCATGCCCGTGACAGGATTCGAACCTGCGACCGTAGCAGCAGTGCGGTTCCGGACTGAAGCGCCTAGAACAGCTCGGTCACAGCATAAAAATTTCTCAGAAGTTCTGCCATGAAAGCGTGGCATGAGGTGAGCTAAGCTGTGTGAGAGGTCACCTGTTGTTCATTGTCGTAGTCCACAGCTATGAGAAACATACTGTTCTCGAGCACACCACCTTGAAAGTTCATTGAGGTGGTTTGCCAGAGAAATCCAGCCGTTCACAGGTTTGGTCTGTGAATTGCCTCCCAGATCTAGTCACTAGAAAGTGCAGCGCAATTTGTCCCATTAATATAATGCAATAGACGGCTTATGATTCCGTCGTAAAAGTTACCAGTTGTTAGATGTCTGCTGGGCCACTGGAATTTTAAGTTTTATATATTTCGCGAATTCATTGGACGACACATATGACAAAGTAGCGGTTGACAGTGTAAGTAGGCTGTTTAGGTTTTTATGTTGGTAACGCCACGTAGCGCTCTGTATGAAAATCACTGACTGTGCTGTGTGCAATCTATGGCTGGTTTGTATTGTTGCAATATGTGCTATTGTAGTGTTGGGCAGTTCAATGTGAACAGCGCGTAGCGTTGCGCAGTTGGAGGTGAGCCGCCAGCAGTGGTGGATGTGGGAAGAGAGATGGCGGAATTTTGAGAGCGGATGATCTGGACGTGTGTCCATCAGAAAGAGTAAATTTGTAAGGCTGGATGTCATGAACTGATATACATATTATGACTTTTGAACGCTATTAAGGTAAATACATTGTTTGTTCTCTATCAAAATCTTTCATTTGCTAAGTATGCCTATCAGTAGTTAGTGCCTTCAGTAGTTCGACTCCTTTATTTAGCCGCCAGTATTGGTGCTCGCTGTATTACAGTAGTTCGAGTAACGAAGATTTTTGTGAGGCAAGTGATTCATGAAAGGTATAGGTTATTATTAGTCAGGGCCATTCTTTTGTAGGGATTATTGAAAGTCAGATTGCGTTGCGCAAAAAATTTTGTATGTCAGTTTAGTGGTGATCAGAATACGTAAAGAGAGAAATGTCTGAGTACGTTCAGTTTCGCTCATCTGTTTGAGAATCAAATAACGTAAGAGGCTTATCAGCACAGACATTTATGATTTTTCTAAGGGGACGTTTCAACAGCTTCTCCCAACTTGATCAAAATGACAAAAATTTGTGTCTCTAACAATCTGTCCATCGACGGTCACTAAACTGTAATTAAAGGGAGACAGTTATCTGTCTCTGACGACATCCTTTATGATCCAATGCCTTTCCCACTAAAATTAATAAACTTTTAGCGGAGTAGATATGCAGCTTATTCCCGATTTTCCTGTCGGGTCCTTTAAGGAGCTGTCTGCACTTAAGCTCACTGTTGTTAATCATTTCTATTTACAAAGTTACTATTTTTCTGTGTGTGTCGATGGATGCGTTGCATTCTGATGCTGAGTAGCGTACTAAGGAAGCTGAGGCACGTCCGTCAATAAGATGCAGTTCTTTTCTGCATAAAAGCGTGTAAGCACACGAGGGTGTTAAACGAGTAGTAACTCAGGTTCGACTGGGAGTAAAGGGAAATCATAAGGAATCTGAATCCAGAGAGACGTAGCAAGATTTGATTCTGGCCTAAAGATGATGTCCAATATTCCTTACCCGACTCCGTCAGTAGACTCATGACAATCGAACTCTCACAGTCAGCTAAGCCAAGTTACTAGTGATTTGGAAGCGATTGTCAGTAACAATGTAAAATGACAGAGCAAGAATGGCAGGCTTGGATTTGTTGGAATGAATCTGGGAAAGTGCAGTGCATCTGCAAAGGAAATCTCATAGAAGACATTAGCCTGAAGAGTTCTAGAGTACTGTTACAGCACTCGGAGTGCTTAATTAGTATGTATTATAGCATAATTCGAAATAATTCAAAAACATATTGCTAGGATGCTAGGATGGCCAGAAGGGAATTTAAATCTTCTCTGCCTCGTGATGACTGGGTGTTGTGTGATGTCCATAAGTTAGTAAGGTTTAAGTAGTTCTAAGTTCTAGGGGACTGATGTCCATAGATGCTAAGTCCCATAGTGCTCAGGGCCATTTGAAATATTTGTCATCAGAGGTGACTCGAGCGGCTAAACCACTGCGTCATTTGTCTCGGCCGCATTACTCTACATACTGAAGACTACTGCTGATGTTAGTAAAAGGTGCCTGGCAAATAATAATAAAGCTGAATTGGTTTTTGAAGAGAAAAACTGGGATCTGATCCAGAACTGGATAATCTCTCAGAAAACAAAGGAAGAAAGTGTAGACATCGTCGTCGTTGTCTTCTTATTTTGTTTGTCTAACCTGATCAGATTAGAGCCTTCATTCTCTCTCTCTTACATCGGCATAGGAATTTTCATTCACCATACATTTTACACCACAGTTACGTAAAGAACGGTAGCAATTTTGCTATGATACATATTAAAAATTATTTGAAACAACATTTGAATGTCTCTATGTCATTCATAATAACAGCGATAATATTAAGAATAACAGCACTACTATTAAATAATGATAACAATCTCGATAGTAGGAGATGTATATGTGTGTGTACGGAAGTGAGATTTTATGATACAGCGAGTTTTTAGGGCATGATATCCAGGTAGGCTGCTGCTGCAAGGGGCTTAGGAAACACAAGAACTGAGAATTTCAGTGTTCCTTCTTTACAACAATTGCATCTACCGGTTATTGCCAATAAACCTTCGGGTATAATTACACTATATGGCAATTGGATCGTCAATATAAACTTGTCAACAGTCCGCAAGTGTTGACAAGCATCTGTTAATAATAGATGTGCCGGTAGACAGTTGTAGAATCGTAGAGATGGCACCAGCCAATCCTGTTTGGTGACAGCGATTGATGCAGTTGCGGAGGACGCTAACAAGTGGGTGCGCGGAAGGATGTTTTCGGGCGGCTGTGAGGCAGGGCGGCGGCGGCGGCGGCAGCGGCGCTCACAAAGGCGTCTAAGCCCGCCCAAATGACCAATGGCTGTTTTTGCGGAACGTCTGTTGTGAAAGGTGAGCTCTCGGCTGTGGGCTCTCGGCCGCTACCTGAGCCGGGAAGGCCGCCGCGGGCTCCAACAAAGCGGCTAGCCAAATATTGGCACGGCTCCCGCTTGCATCATCTGTCACGCTGCAGCTCCATTCACACAAGTAACTCGACACATGTTGACACGATGCAAGCGGGGATACAACAAGCCGTACTCGCTGGCTGACAGACACACAAAACTAACGCTCATTCAAAGCAAAAGTTCTCTGCCGTACAGTTGACGATATTTTAGAATATTACGAAATACACTGAAAAGCCAAAGAATCTGGCACACTTACGTAAAATACTATAGGGCCCCCGCGAGCCCGACTAATTTCCGAAATAGTGACGAAGGGAACTGACACCACGAATCGCCGCGCTGGATTAGCCGAGCGGTCTAGGAGCTGCAGTCATGGACGGTGCGGCTGGTCCGGCGGAGGTTCGAGTCCTCCCTCGGTGCGCGTGTTTGTCCTTAGGATAATTTAGGTTAAGTAGTGTGTAAGCTTAGGGACTGATGACCTTAGCAGGTAAGTCCCATACGATTTCACACACATTTGAACATTTGAACATTTGAACATTTTGACACCATGAATCGTGCAGGGCTGTCCATAAGCGCCGGCCGGAGTGGCCGAGCGGTTCTTGGCGCTACAGTCGGGAACCGCGCGACCGCTACGGTCGCAGGTTCGAATCCTGCCTCGGGCGTGGATGTGTGTGATGTCTTTAGGTTAGTTAGGTTTAAGTAGTTCTAAGTTCTAAGGGACTGATGACCTCAGCAGTTAAGCCCCATAGTGCTCAGAGCCATTTGAACCATTTTCTCCATAAGCCCGTATGTGCTCGAGACGGGGAGATCTCTTCTGAACAATATGTTGCAAGGCATCGCATATATGATCAATAATGTTAAAGTCTGGGGAATTTGGTGGCAGCGGAAGTGTTTAAAGGCAAAAGAGTGTTCCTGGAGCCACTCTGTAGCAATTCTGGACGTGTCGGGTGTCGCATTGTCCTGCTGAAATTGCGCTAAACCGCCGGAATGCACAATGGACATGAATGGATGCAGGTGATCAGACAGGATACGTACGTGTATGTCACATGTCAGAGTCGTATACAGAGATATCAGGAATCCCATATCACCCCAACTTCACACGCCTCATACCACTACAGTCCCTTACTGACGCGCAGGGTCCATGGACTCATGAGGTTGTCTCCATATCTGTACACGTCTATCCACCGATACAATTTGAGACGGGCCGGCCGGAGTTTCCGACCGGTTCTAGGCGCTTCAGTCCGGAACCGCGCGACCGCTACGGTCGCAGGTTCGAATCCTGCCTCGGGCGTGGATGTGTGTGATGTCCTTAGGTTAGTTAGGTTTAATTAGTTCTAAGTTCTAGGGGACTGATGACCTCAGCAGTTAAGTCCCATAGTGCTCAGAGCCATTTGAGCCAATCTGAGACGACACTCGTCCGACCAGGCAAGATGTTTGCAGTCATCAACAGTCAAATGTCAGTGTTGGTGGGCTCAGACGAGGCGTAAAGCTTTGTGTCGTGTAGTGATCAGTAGCACACGAGTGGGTTCAAAAAATGGTTCAAATTGCTCTGAGCACTATGGGACTTAACATCTGAGGTCATCAGTCCCCTAGGACTTAGCACTACTTAAACCTAACTAACCTAAGAACATCACACACATCCATGCCCGAGGCAGGATTCGAACCTGCGACCGTAGCGGTCGCGCGGCTCCAGACTATAGCGCCTAGAAAGGCTCGGCCACCCCGGCCGGCAACACACGAGTGGGCCTTCTACTCCGAAAGCCTATATCGATGATGTTTCGTCGAATGGTTCACACACTGGCACTTGTTGATTGCACATCACTGAAATCTGCAGCAATGTGCGGAAGGGTTACACTTCTGTCACGTTGAACGATTTTCTTCAGTCGTCGTTCGTCTCATTCCTGCAGACTCTTTTTCTGGCAGCAGCGATGTCGGAGATCTGATGCTTTACCGGATTCCTGATATTCACTGTACACTCGTGAAATGATCGTACGGGAAAATCCCTCGCCACCTCGGAGATGCTGTGTCCCATCGCTCGTGCGCCGACTATAACCCCACGTTGAAACTGACTTAAATCTTGATAACTTGCCATTGTAGCAGCAGTGACCGTTCTAACAACTTCTCCAGACACTTGTTGTCTTATATAGGCGTTGCACACCGCAACCCCGTATTCTGCCTGTTTCCATAGATCTATATTTTAATACGCATGTTTATACCAGTTTCTTTGGCACTTAAGTGTAAATATCTAGCAATAGTGATTTTCGCAAATTTCGGAAGCTGATTACTAGCACTTACATGCTGACGGCCAGTTTTTTGCCTTATGTTACGTCTGTATCGATAACAAATTCGAAGATGAATGTATTATTATTCAATATTTCACTGCGTTTTTCGTATCGTACTTGTGCAGCTGACAGATATACAGTGTACTTACTTCAGAAGCGTTTAATTTTTTATCGAGAGAACTGTCATCGGTGATTTAGGATTATAGTTTTCTTCAACAGCCTCCACCTGCCAGCTTTTGCACCCTTCCCCCTTACGTTCTCCGCCCTACACACAACAAAGCTCGCCGCCAAGGTCACGTCCGGCACCACACAAACAACTTACCACTCCAAAACTTAAAACAAGAGAAGTTGTTAACTACAAGAATGTTGTAGATCGGCAACAAGGGACTGTGTAACAAGGAAAGTGAGTGATTTGTTGTGTTAATATATATTCACAAGTGAATTCTGTGTCATTTCATTTACCTAGTATCACCATACTATTATTAGGATTCTGCATCTAATCCATAAAGTACTGATATTGCATCACAAATTAAGTGACATACTAGATTTCAATTCGAAGTTTTCAACAGCTTTTAGTAACACTATTTGGGTATTATAACTTCATTTTGTAATCTCGTAATATTTACTTAATTTCATGTTACGGAACATTAACTTTTCGCATTCGGGAGGACGACGGTTCAATCCCGCGTCCGGCCATCCTGATTTAGGTTTTCCGTGATTTCCCTAAATCACTCCAGGCAAATGCCGGGATGGTTCCTCTGAAAGGGCACGACCGACTTCCTTCCCAATCCTTCCCTAATCCGATGAGACCGATGACCACGCTGTCTGGTCTCCTTCCCCAAACCAACCAACCAACCATTAACTTTTCAATTGAGGTATGTTATTGTTTTTATTAGCATATGTACAAAATTGAATTCTTTCCTTGATGTGTTGGTGTAATGGAGTTGCATCACTGTTCCTGTGTTTGCTATTACGTGAGAAATATCTTTACAATAAAAACTCCTATGGTTTCGAGTAATCGTAATTCAGTTTCCAATGAAGAACACGTTAGTATGAAGCAATACAATCCAAGCCGTCCTATTTAAATTACACATGATTCATTTCTGTCCAGTAACTTGCTTTTCTTGCATCAACGCTGCAACTGATTTTTTTAAACTCAGTGGTTTGAAAGTATATAAGTCTACGGAACAAACAATGAGGTTTCAAAGTAGGTTGCATATAGCTAATCACATATCACATCATTATTATTTCTTTACAACTGAACTAAATTTACACTGCAAACGTATTAGTTCAAAACTACGTGTCTTCTTATGAACTCACGATTGTTCTTGTGAGACATCAGTTAAGGTCACAGAGAGTAAGAGTTTTGCAGATCATCCATTGTAATACATTTCTCTCTGTCCTAGTATATGTAGAAGCAATAAATGAGCCTTATCCGTTTCATTGAGCAAAGCACAACACCGTCATTCCCAGACAAAAGATATGCATTTGGTGATGCGTAGCTACGTTAGTTTTTGCGCGTTTAAAGTCGGTAGGGATGTTGACCTCTGCGCGTTTGAGAAATCGTGTCATTACAACAAAGTTGATTTCGTTCAGTTTACATCGTTGATTGCGTTTCTATCAGACACTTCTGAAGCGTTTGTGGTAGACTTTGGTAACACAAGAAGGTTATGAGTCGTCTTGCATTATGATGCTGAGGGGTATAATCAGGTGAATGCGCTGAGGGATTCTCGATGTGGACAACGCGATTCTGCTCCACAAAAATGCGACACCACATGTGGCAATCAGAACTGCCGAAAATCTCCGAGGATTTCACTGGGAAATTTTGGACCACTCATCACACAGTCCAGACCTCAACCCTTGTGATTTCCACGCTTTCGGACCGAAGAAGAAGTTCGTGACAGGACAGCGATTCCCAAGTAATGATGAAACCAAGACAGCAGTCCGACGGTGGTACCATAGTCAGCCAGACGAATTCGACCGCAGAGGCATCTCAAATTTAGAACTGCAGTGGGACAAATGTGTGAACCGGTGTGGGTACTATGTGGAAAAAATAGTGTAAGTTACATAGAATAGGATGTATATTTTTCATTACCTGCATGTACCTTACTTTGGCTAAAAAGAATAACGGCAAAGACTTTTTGATTTCCTCTCGTACTGGACAGAACATTGAGTACAATCATTGTTGTCGATTCCTGAATTTCAGCAAATGTTGTGGCTCTGGCTCTGAGCACTATGCGACTTAACTTCTGAGGTCATCAGTCACCTAGAACTTAGAACTAATTAAACCTAACTAACCTAAGGACATCACACACATCCATGCCCGAGGCAGGATTCGAACCTGCGACCGTAGTGGTCGCTCGGTTCCAGACTGTAGCGCCCAGAACCGCATGGCCACTCCGGCCGGCAAATGTTGTGGTTACTTTCAATACTGTGAAGTAACCTATGACATAGCTTACTGATAATGGAAAAATCTTTTAATATGTTACAAAATTTTAAGCTGTTTGCACGTGTTTACCGGAAGTGCTTTCCATTATGTAAGTAGAATGAAGTCCACTGGATGGCATGACCTTCAAAATGTGTAGGGGATTCTAAATAATGAGTTAAAGAAGCGAATTCAGTGTTAGAATTTATACAGGATGAACAAGAACTCCACCGACAAACTTTCAAAGGTTGTTCAGGGATACCTCCTGAGTGTTTTAGTGTAAGGGACTCATTGTTTCCGACGGCTTGTTATAGAGTTATTTCATTTTCTTGGTTACTTGGCCCAATTTGCTTTGTATTTGTTGCGCACTGAATACAGCACAGAACACTGCAAGTACCAACGGTATTCATTGTGCGTCATGTTGGGATACAAACTTGTTCCATTCACTCACGGTACTCGCCGTTTACAACAGTAATTCCCACTTTCTTCTACCCTCAAGCTTTCATTCAGTACTGCACGCTTCTGTAATGGGTTTGTTTTTGTTCTGTGTTAGTCGTAGGTTAAAGTGCTACACTGTGGTATGGAACAATTTCTAATCCGATATGCACCACTTGCATGGTTTCACTGCATGCAATTGAAAAGCGACGACAACCACATCGCATTACTTTCGCCCCTGAGGATTCTTGTACTTCTCTGTGTACGTTTTGGTGATTAAATATTACAGGCTTCTTCACTATTGTTAAGGCATTTTCACAGAGCAAGGGTGACTGCGTAACAAACCCAACAAATCGTAATCACATTATTATTCTATAACCAGCGCCGGAGACCGTGGTTCGCTCATACCTTAGTACTCAGAAGGTATACCTTAAACACCACTGAAAGTTTTTCGGTGGAGTTCTGGTTACACGTTGGTGACCCGAATCCTACCTACTAAATTTTGGAGACTTTTCAAGGATATTTTATTAGTATGCTCCCAGTGGCTAGTTACAGAGAATTACATTTAGCTTGATTTATTACCCCCATTTTTCTTCATATCTCTTCATATCTTCATTGTACTGAAAGTATCTGGAGAAGAGTACAAATTTCGACGGTTATGCTCTACATGTGTTGTGTGGATGTAAACCTGTCTCCGTCCACCCACGGTGTTTGCTGTTGTCGACAGTAATGCCCACTCGAGCATGCATTCAATACTGCCTGGTTCTGTTTTTCCGGCAAAGTTAGTTGTCCGTTAACAGTGATAAACGGCAGTGTGGGTATGTTTACTCAAGAGGAGTTGTCCGATATGATCCAAATGGCTCTGAAGACTATGGGTCATCAGTGCCCCAGACTGGTCGTAGACTTGGTACTCTTCTGCCTCTGTTTATAGGTAGGTCTTTAGGAAAAAATGGTTCAAATGTCTCTGAGCACTATGCGACTTAACTTCTGAGGTCATCAGTCCCCTAGACTTAGAACTACTTTAACCTAACTGACCTAAGAACATCACACACATCCATGCCCGAGGTAGGATTCGAACCTGCGACCGTAGCAGCAGCGCGGTTCTGGACTGAAGCGCCTAGAACCGCTTGCCCGCAGAGGCCGGCGTGCACGCCTTCAGTGGATGCAACGGAACAGCGGCATAAGGACGCTATACTGATCTGTTTGTGTAGAGAAGGCAGCCTGCTGTTGCTGATTAAGCGTTTGAAGAGACTGAACATGTTAAGTCATCAATCTTTTATTCCCCCACCCGCTCCCCCCGGTACAGTAAGGAATCTGTGAGCCCTATCTGTTGGAGTCTAGAGCTCATTCTACATTCAAATGTAAGGACATTTACTAAATGTTTATGTAGAATGTATCTGAGGCGAGACGTGTGTAGCAGACGGTATTTACCTTACTGGATGTTGAAAACAGCCTAAAAACCACATCCAGGCAGGCCATCTATCAAGCCTTCGTCATTAATTCGCTGAGCGGATTTGATTCGTGTCAGGCTCGTCTCCCCGAGTTTTGGAAGTGATGCATTAAAGCGTGTGGGCCGCGCGAGATAGCCGTGCTTTCTAGAGCGCCTTGCCACGGTTCGCGGCTACCCCCGTCGTAGGTTCGAGTCCTCCCTTGGGCATGCGTGTGTGTGTTGTCCTTAGCGTAAGTTAGTTTAACGTAGATTAAGTAGTGTGTAAGCCTAGGGACCGATGACCTCAGCTGTTTGGTCCCATAGCACTTACCACAAATTTCCAAAATTTACCGAAGCGTGTGGCTATCCGGTAGGGAGTGGTGGCAACTCCTTCGACGTCCTTTTGCATTTGATGGTTGTTGCATTATTCTGTGTTTTGCGCGGTGCGGATTTTGTGACTACATATTACATGTCGTTTCACATGTGTGAAGGTATTTTCTCAGAGACAAAGTTGAATGGGGTAATAAACCGAATTAATTCTAGTTTTATTATTACTCCGTCACGCCCCTTGTACCACAGTGCTGAGAAACTATTGCTCAACTGTCTCCGAAATTTTGTCGGTGGAGTTTCATACTGTTCAAGTAGTTCTGGATTGTGATAAAATAACGAGGAATTTGGCGCTGAAAGGACGAGAAGTAAAGTAAAGGAAAAGATGCAAGGCGCAGACTGAAAACAGAGGGGATAAAAAAATAAAACTAAAGAAATGAAGTATGAAAAGAAATGGAACTGAAGAGAATACAAGCAAGAAAGAAGGAAATAAACATGAGAATATCTATTGAAAAAATAGAGTGTATATCTTAATTGTGCCCATCACAAGCATTGTATCTGAGAAAAGTATGTATCTAAACTGCCAACCAGAGAGACGGAATAATAATAAGGATGAAACTTCGCGCACGAAGCTCGTTGCAGCATCGAGACTGTAGGGATATATAGCCCAACGAGCCTTCAGGGGTAGTTCTGTAACTTCATCCGGACAGCGCATTCGTTATTATCGATGGTCATCGTTAGCCACGTGGACCATCGTCCACAATGATCCTTCATTGCTTACCTGTGTTGGTAGAAATATCTTATAGTTTACACCGCCATAATTGGTATGCATGTGACAGCATTCGTACCTAATATATTTCAAAACTTTGAAATATGTAAAGGTCTTGATCGCACTAGAATTAGATAGTCAGCACGAAATGGCATACGAGCTGGGACTCCAGGAATCGAAGGAGATTACACGTGGGAAGTATCTGAATAATGGAACAAGTCGATCGGTAATTTTTGCATTTGATGTGATCTACGGTGGGTTTAATGGGACTTATGAAGGTACCATTAGTTCATGCACTGTTCCTCGGGAAACCTCACTTTTTTTTTCGCCTTCACCAGTGAACGAACACCTATACGATGATTCCAGGACGGCTATGCACAGCGAATGGCTAAGATCCTGATGTCGAACAACCTTGAAAATTTTCTTCATATCTTTATCCGTTTCCAAGATAAACTGGTTGAAAATTACCCTATTTCTACTCCTAAAATCCGCTATGAGGCAAAATCTAAATAACAAATAACGGCAGCAAATTACTCAAATTATAATAGTATGTTCTCTAGGTATTTAAGTACAGCTGTCATCTGTCCATTTTCAAAAATTTTTATCCGTTATCGAGAAACAGACCAAAACTTTTTTTTTTTTTACCAAAACCCAGCCTTGGATTCCGAGACAGCTACACACAGCAAATGGCTGTAATGTTTATGATGTATTCCTAATATACCGATCTAAAAAAAAAAAAATTGAGAATTTTCGTCATATCTTTATCCGTTTCCGAGGTATGGAGATTAAAATTTACCCCACTTGCACACGTAAAGTACCCACGTAAAATCCGGCGTGAGGCGAAAACGTAGTTTATAAAATAACGTAGCACAGAGAAATGTTCTGTAAAGTATTGTAGTACTGAAATACATGCAACCTTTTTTTTTTTCAATTGAAATCCTGTTTGATATACAAAATTAGTTTTGCGCTACTTCAATTTCACACAAGTAAACATCTAAATTTTACTGCCAATTTCATATGAGTTACATGCCCTGCTGCAGTATTTATAAGAAGGAAACCAGTGGAAAACTGCTCTTATCGGAACGCGAAAAATGTGAATATGTTCCTGTTTCTTTAAAAGACTCTGACTGAAAAGTGGGTACCAACTGCCTCAATCTACCTTCCTCAGCACCTCTAAAATTTTCGCCAAAATTTTTGGAGTGTGAACATATTCGCGCTTTTTTTGCTGAGAGAGAAGAAGACAGAGGCAGTGTAAAAGAGACGGAAAAGTTGTAAATACTGGAAGATAGTAGACAATCGTTATGTTATAGGAAGAGCAAAGGAGACAAATGCAGTGTGAGAAAGAGAGGGACACAGTGGCATTGTAACATAGTTGACAGTGACAGAACAGTGCTAGCAAAAAAGTGAAGAAGACAATGACAGTGCCGGCCGAAGCGGCCGTGCGGTTAAAGGCGCTGCAGTCTGGAACCGCAAGACCGCTACGGTCGCAGGTTCGAATCCTGCCTCGGGCATGGATGATTGTGATGTCCTTAGGTTAGTTAGGTTTAACTAGTTCTAAGTTCTAGGGGACTAATGACCTCAGCAGTTGAGTCCCATAGTGCTCAGAGCCATTTTGACAATGACAGTGAGATGGGAATAACGAGAAGGAGAAAGTGGAAGTGGATGAGAATCAGTGATAATGAGAGATAGAGTCTATGGAAATGACGACGAGGAAGGGAGAAGCAGTGGCAGTGAGAATATAGCATCAGTAGGTGGGAATGTATGAGATAGAACCCGTATGAGAGAGCAAGAAGTAGACAGTGGCAGTGAGAGGACACAGTAGTAGTTCTAGGACAGAAAAAAGGAGACTGTGGCCGTGAGGCAGGAGACAGTGACAGTTAGAGACCAAAGAAATAATGACAGTTAGTTGGGCTGAGTGAGTGAGTCAGAAAGGGTAACTTGGAGTGAGCGACTTGCAGCGGAGGACTAGTGGATGTGAACGAGTTACAGTTAGGGGAGTTTGTGGGAGTCTGAGTGAATTACATGTTTAAAAATTCACGAATATGTTCGCATGCCAAAATTTTATCGAATATTTTTAAAGGTGCTGAGATAGGTAGAATGAGGCAGTTGTTACCCTAATTTTCAGTCAGTATTTCAAATAAATAGGAACATACTCACATTTTTCCATTAATACCTATTTCTGGGAGTAAGCAGCTCATGCAGTGTTACTGAGCTTCGTCGACGGAAGGAAACTTCCTAGATTACCGCAGGTGAGAGATTTGGAAATCTGTAACTCTCAAAGTACCTAACATGCCGAAATTCCTTATGCACAGGTTTTCCTTGATAGTGGGTACCCAGCGATATAGATTAGCAAGACCTACACGTCTGAATCTCACCGAAGCCATCCGACATAAAAAATAAGACTGGCTACGCGCGTCTCCATTGTAGAGGTTGAAGAGTTATCACTGTCCATCCTGTGTCAACGACTCGTGGTCCACCCTGTCTCGGGATTCTTGTCTGATCCAAACTCACCAAGATTTCGTCTGTGTTCTCTAGCCATCATGGGAATTCCTTTTGTAAACCACCTTCACGCAACAAATCAGTCAGAGTACTCGAAAAACAAGAGTTTGTGGCACTATATGAATCAGATTTCAGTCCCCTGGGGGTAATTCGAACTGCCATTCTTTATTGCCCAAAAGGTCCAGAGTTATTTTCAGTCGTCTGTATGTAGAAGAAAGAGACTTTTTCATTTGTTATTTATAAGTTTCTAGCGGTCCACCCTGGCTTCACACGGATAGCTCTAAGTAGCTACGGACGGGCGACTTGTCTGTAATATGTTGTGACATACACGAACTTTCTTCGTAAGTCTGTCCACCTATTAGTGAAAATCACTTCAAACGACCTACAGTAGTTCCTGAAATTAGGCGCAAGACACTGAGAGACAAACGCTATGGAAGACTTTAATTTAAAAAATATATAAAAAATTTAAGAACGGCTTGTACCATCATCTCTGTTTCATATAGGTTTTTACAGATGTGTCTGAAAAAGTGGCACGTTTTCTGCTCAGTAGCTTTCCGGGCTGTTTCGAAAATATTCACTTATCGAGCCTTAGTTTAAGATGCAGTACCTGCTGGAGCAAAGGAGACGTACCCGAGATACTAAATTCCTCAATAGCTTGAATTGTCTGAGTGCACTACAGTGCCTGTAGTCAGGAAAGAATACGGTCCAGTCCATACAGCAGACTGTCCCCGCATACAACATCTAGGGAAGGAACCGATATTCTCCTGTGTATCACTCCATCGTGGAGTGGCAACGAAGTACCAGATGCAATAACCACGGAGGCATGAGGAATACCCACAGTGGAAATTGTAATACTCCTTGTAAATATTGTAACCCTTTTAATTATTTAGAGATTTTTGTTCATTTACTCAGCCTTTTGAGCATTAGTAAGGAACATGTAAATGGTGCTTACAGGCCGCCCGGATAGCAGTGCGTGTTAAAGCGCCGCTTCCGTAACTGGGAGGGGCGCCGTCCCCGGCTCGAATCCGCCAGCGCGCAGTGGTCAACTCGCTTCAAAACCTGGATAGAATCGAAGGAAACGTTGGCCGTTCCCGCGAAATTTTGTGTAGATTTTACTGGTGCATACTTAGCCAATGCTGCAGTGTCATTCCAGTTTCAAGTCGATCTGATACGAGGCCTGACAGCTGACGGTAAACAGCGAATCAGACCACGACACATTTTTCAGATATTGTTTGTGTCCCGTTTAATAGATGACAGCGATCCTGCCTAGTTCTCAGGATAAAATTAGGTGGATAGCACTCCAGGAGGTATGTTTATCACATTTTTAATCTGTATAATGGCATATAATGACATAAAACTAGACTACTACCGGAATTATCCGAAATCGTAGGCTACAAAATTTCCTCTGCGTATCTCCTAGTATGTAAATGGCTATCAAACTATCTCAACAGTATAGTTAACGAGTTAAAATATATTTGGGCGCATATATTTACACGTTTTAGGTGGACAGTCCTTTTCTACCGTCGGCATTTTCACATTGTAAAAATGGGTCCCTCATTATTGCAGTCATCTCATAAACTATTATCTGCACAAAAAAGTCATTAGAGTTTTTTTTTGTAGAATATTTGCGCAGCTTTTCGGAATTGTGACCATAATTCTTTCTCTCAAATTGGCAATGAATCATTTTAGAAGACTAGAATTTCCCCGAGTGTTAAAAAGAACTCTAGGACTAAGACGACATATTTACCAAGATCTCTGAAGAAAACTGTTTATTTCTCTAAAGTCGGGTGCCAGCTTCACTGGACTCACAATATTCTGCAATAATGCCCGATGCCGAAATTAATCCACGTAGTTTGATGCACGCATGTGCCATATTCGAAGCCGCTCAGTTGTCAGTTTCTCGGCTATCTGAAGATGTACAGGAAGCTGGAAATAATGATTCCCGGCGTTACCGAGAAGATTTTACATGGAAATATTCCTACCAGACAATGATGCACGTCGTTTTTCGTCGGCTTCTGGCATCTTCGTATCCATCGATCTCGAGAGGCCAAAAAACAGCAACTGAAGAAGATATACAGGGGCCACATGAGGTAAAGGATCTGCTTTTCGAACCATCTTCCAGTGGACAACCCAACAGCGATCCTTCTGAAATAATAATGACACAATCGACGAATGTGACTATGATTTCGATTGATAAATGTAAAATGTCTAATAAAACATTTCAGTACAGCCATCTGATTTCTAATTCGTTATCAGCGACCACACAATACATTCTAGAGACATTTTACTCGAATCCGGTAAACTTATAATTTTTAATCCACCAAATATGACCCACCATTCTGTAATTCCGACGTCGGATTCCTAATCAGCGACCAAAGAAGCTAAAAAGAACGCAATTTTGTAGGATTTTATATCAATTTTTCTGTTATGGAGAGGTTGTGAAGCGAGTTCGCCTACTATGCAGAGGGTTTACAAAGAGGATCGATGTGCCGGCGATTCTGTATGTGTTTTTAGGCCGTTTTTCACGTACTAGGTGAATACCGGGCTAGTACAAGATCTCGCCTGAGTTACACGATTCGCAAACATTTAGAAAAGTTTCGCTCACTTTCACATGAATAATACTACACGGAGACAGTTGGGATACACATATTGCATCCCGAGGGTTTTGGAATGGCCAGGAAGGGCATCCGGCAACCCCTTAAATTAACCATGTCACATCCGTTTAACTAACACACCGACCGTGCATCGATACGGGACTAAGGCACAAGAAAAAGATGATGTACTTGTTAACTACAGTTAATTAAACCGATCAATCTTCTACTTTAGACGTCTTCAGAGCACATTTAGAATATTTTGTGTTCATTTATTGTATAGTTACTTATTAATCTATTAGTTTTAATGTTTTTGTGCCTATTTATTTACGTTTGCTATACCTTATTTCAGAACGAGTGGCAGTGACTGCAACATCAAGCGCCCTGCACCTGAACAACTTCAACCACAATATGATTACGAGTGACGTCAGTGGCTTGAGAAGAAGGACGGAAGATGAGCTGATTAAGGACGGAGTGAAACTTTGGACTGTGGAAGGATTAAGAAGGAAACATGCTGGCATTTGCCTTACGAGTTATAGAAAAATCATGGAAAATATATTGGTGGACGCACGAGGAATTGAACAGCCGGCCTTCTGCAGTGTGTTAGCACTGTATCTCCTCGCTCTTATGCATGGAATGCATAGAATGGTGTCGACACGATATTTCCGTATAAGTGCTTAGTTTTCCTTATAGGCTATTTCTTGTCTTTCTATATTTCAAATACTTGAGAAGTGAACAGCTATAGTTTATAAATGAATGTATATTGTATTTTATTGCGTCTTTACTACAATAGACGGAAAGAGTACTGCTCTGTATAATTTTAGCAAGATCTTGAACGTGGGATTATCTGTTAATTCTTTTGCAAACTTATGTGCTATAAATAAACTGCGAAAATTGTTTGGCCACCTCCGAAACATAAAGTTACAACATGGTATTGTAAATCTATGGTAGACGATACTTTAATGCTGAACAGCAATCAAAGCAGCAATAGTCCCTTGGAGGACCTGTCTTCGTAAAGCGGGAGAACTTACGAAAGGCAGTCCACAAGTCAATATAAACAAACGGGTTGATATACTGACAAGGATAAGTGAGAAGAGACAAACACTGGAAGTGAGGAAGGGCTTTTATAATTGAAGTATAGTGGTCAAGCTGCGTGTTCATTGACCTGGACGACATAATCTTCATTTGATCTTGTTGTGTACCCAACGACACCCCGTGACGTCATCACAGGTACTGAGCCCTTATAACGATGACGAGGGCTGGTTCCGTTCGTTCTCCTCGGAGTCCTCACACACGGATACGTCAGTCTGATCCTCTGTGGAGAATTCTAACTCATCTGAAAAGACGACGTGGTACCACAGTGTTGTCGTTGGGTGCAGCACCGTCGTAGCGCCTCCGCTGTCGAGCCAAGCAAGTCGCAACAGTGGTGCTGCTCCACGTGTTGTAGTCCTGTCCGTGTGAATACTTACCTTGCTGCCAAACAGACTAACTTCCGAAAACTTTCTGGCAGATTAAAACTGTGTGCTGGACAATTATTCGGAGCTGGGACCTTCGCATTTCGCAGGCAAGTGCTCTACCGACTAATATATCCAAGCACAATTCATGACCCGCTCTCACAGCTTCACCTTCGGCAGTACCTCATCTCCTGCCTTCCGAACCTCACAAGTTCTCCTGCATACTTCGCGAGATTAGCGCTTCTGGGAGGAAGGATATTGTAGGATCGTTTCCAGGATAAGTTTTCACTTGGTTTTCCTGGAAACAATCTCCCACGGCTTGTCTAAGTAATCTCTCGGTGATATCCTTTCTTCCATAAGCGTTAGTCCTTCAAGGTATGGAGAGAACTTCTGTGAAGTTTAGAATGTAGCAGATGAGAAATTGGCGGAAGTGAAGCTGTGATGGTGACTCCGCCAAAGGAAAGCGTCCCACATTCGAGTCCCTGTCTGGTACACAGTTTCAGTCTGGCAGGAAGTTTCAAATCTGCACACATTCCACTGCAGGGTGAAAATTCATTCCGAAGTCAACTTCTTGACTGAAGGTGCTTGCACGGCCTAGCTAACAATGTCTGTCCCCTAAGGCGCTAGTCGCGTGTGCCCTTTGATATCCTGCGCGGCGTTGACTATGGCCTTCCTGAACCTATCTGTTCCATAAATGGCCGGCCGCTGGTACCCGAGCGGTTCTAGGCACTTCAGTCTAGAACCGCGCGACCGCTACGGTCGCAGGTTCGAATCCTGCCTCTGGCATCGATGTGTGTGATGTCCTTAGGTTAGTTAGGTTTAAGTAGTTCTAAGTCTAGGGGACTGATGACCTGAAGTGTTAAGTCCCATAGTGCTCAGAACCATTTTTGTTCCGCAGATGCATGACATTCGTGAGATCCCGACCAGGGCGAGTAGCAGTATCAGGAAACGATAAATCGTAGTCCCGCTACGCCACGATTATGTGCCGGTCGGATTGTGACATGTGCCGGTAGACTTTTGACCATCTTACACGATATTCTTACAAACAAGGAAAGCTCAAATGCGATTTCTGAATGAGAAATCAGCTGCGTAATCATATGCAGATTTGATGTATATGATCTTACTCCGACCTATTTTCTGTGCACTGAAATAGTGCACATCCAACTGTATAATACACTTCATCCTAATTATACTATTGATGGCTACCGCCTTCGTGGAGTTACAACTTCAAGGGCCAGCAGTTTACCATTGATTCACAATATATCATACAGTGAAATCAGTTTCTTCCCTTCACTACCTCTTTGCACTAGTATCCTTCCCGAATGATGGATACGTGACTACTGTGAAATACTGGAGCGAACTCCCTGAAAGCGCTGTTCATGCAGATCTTTCAGGATTAACAGCCCTCTAAAAACAGTCATGGTTTGATGGTGTGGGTGGGATTACGATTGGTGCACGTACACCCCTGCATGTCTTTGACAATCATGACCCTCAATTGGCCTTGTCGCGGCTGAACAGTGTGGGTACTACTGCGCAAATCCAGCAACGAACTACATTCTTGCTCACATATTGAGGATAATGCTGATACATGGTGAAACAACGCTCTGGTGGGCGGTTTGCGGATTTAAATCACCTCGGGGTATGACCATGCGGTGAATTGGACCTGCAGTAGTCTCTGGCAGCAGTCCACATACGCAGAGGTTTGATGGTGCATGTCAGAGTACGGTGCAGCCAATAAGTGTACAGACATTCTCAGACGTGCTAATGGTGACTGTGTGTTAAAAATGGCTCTAAGAACACGTATTGAAGACGTTATGACGGGTAGAATGCTAGGGTGACTGGAGGTTGTTCAAACACAGCAGTCGTAGCATGATCCCTCCGTGTGCCACAAAGTGTGATCTCAAGATTATGGCAACGATTCCAGCGGACAGGAAACGTGGCCAGGCGCTACAGTACGGGACGTCCACAGTGTACAACACCAGCAGAATACCGATATCTCACCATCAGTGCCCGCAGACGGTCACGGAATACAGCAGGTAGTCTTGCTCGGGACCTTACCGCAGCCACTGGAACAGTTTGTCTCCATACACACAGCCTACAGACGACTGAACAGACGTGGTTTATTCGCCTGGAGACCTGCAAGGTGTATTCCACTGACACCTGGTCACAGGAGAGCCCGTAAAGCCTGGTGTCAAGAACACAGTACATGGTCAATGGAACTATGGTCCCAGGTTATGCTCATGGACGAGTCCAGGTATAGTATGAATAGTGATTCTCACCGGGTTTTCATCTGGCGTGAACCAGGAACCATATACCAACCCCTTAATGTCCTTAAAAGGGACCTGTATGGATGTCATGGTCTGATGGTGTGGGGTGGGATTATGATTGCTGCACGTACACCCCTGCATGTCTTTGACAGAGGAACTGTAACAGGTCAGGTGTATCGGGAGGTCATTTTGCACCAGTATGTCCACCTTTTCAGGGGTGCAGTGGGTCTCACCTTCCTCATGATGGCCCCACCGAGCTGCGACCGTGGAGGAGTACCTTGAAACAGGTCTAAAGCATGTCATTGTCAATTGAAGACCTACAAGGTCAGGGCTATGATAACAGGAGCGATGTGAATGGCAAGGAACTTGGTCCACAGAAGAAAATTCTGGATAATTATCCGTGTGCCCTCTATGTCCCTTGCAGATCCCACACCCTCAACCTTGTGGTCAATGACACTGCTTCGTGTTGCTATGAAACAACAGCCTTTTTTGATGTTGTACAGTGGCTTCATGTATTATTTACTGCATCACCATGTCAATAGGATGTATTGCAATGTAGTACAACTTCTTTGCCTCTGAGAGATTTGAGTGATACTCGGTAAGCAGGATTGATGCCACAATGGCCATCAGGTACCAGTTACTGCATGTGGATGATGCGGTGTTTGAAAATTCTGAAGATTCAACTCTCAGAGGCATTTCTGGTGCCATAACTAAAGTAGAAGCTGAAGGTCTTCTGTACAGCATATCCTCATTTTAGTTTGTTGTGGCTGTTTAAAATGGCACAGTATATTATTTTAAATCAATTTGACCAATAAACTGCTGCAAGAGAAGCAGTTTACTCTTGAGAAAACTAAAATACAGAGGAGTATTTTAAAAGCCTGAAGAGTGACGTGGAATTTGAGAAAATTTTCATTGGTGCTCAGGAGCTAGCTGGAGAAACTAATATTGGGCCAATTTTCCAGCCAGGGATAAAGAGGAGGAAAATGAAACTGTCTGCTTACTCCAAAGAGAAGATCAGAGTAAATTACTGTTTTGTAATGTTGGACAAGCAATTACTTCTGTAGAAGAACGATTCTCACAATTGAATGAAATTGCAAGATTATTTGGTTTTCTATACAATATAAGGGACTGCAATATGAAAACTTTCAAAGTACTCTCAGATTTGTGCATCAAAATGAAAACAGCCCTAACCAGTGTAGCCTCCCAGTCATGGCACAACTCCAAAGACAGCCGTTTGTATGTGGTGTTAA
Source organism: Schistocerca cancellata (assembly GCF_023864275.1). NCBI lineage: Eukaryota > Metazoa > Arthropoda > Insecta > Orthoptera > Acrididae > Schistocerca > Schistocerca cancellata. The sequence goes on from NC_064629.1 coordinate 773,234,635, forward strand.
TTGCAGCCAGTTGGAAAGACCACATAGATAATATTGTGGGGAAGGCGAGCCAAAGGTTGCGTTTCATTGGCAGGACACTTAGAAGATGCAACAAGTCCACTAAAAAGACAGCTTACACAACACTCGTTCGTCCTCTGTTAGAATATTGCTGCGCGGTGTGGGATCCTTACCAGGTGGGATTGACGGAGGACATCGAAAGGGTGCAAAAAAGGGCAGCTCGTTTTGTATTATCACGTAATAGCGGAGAGAGTGTGGCAGATATGATACTCGAGTTGGGATGGAAGTCATTAAAGGAAAGACGTTTTCCGTCGCGGCGAGATCTATTTACGAAATTTCAGTCACCAACTTTCTCTTCCGAATGCGAAAATATTTTGTTGAGCCCAACCTACATAGGTAGGAATGATCATCAAAATAAAATAAGAGAAATCAGAGCTAGAACAGAAAGATTTAGGTGTACGTTTTTCCCGCGCGCTGTTCGGGAGTGGAATGGTACACAGATAGTATGATTGTGGTTCGATGAACCCTCTGCCAAGAACTTAAATGTGAATTGCAGAGTAGTCATGTAGATGTAGATGTAGATGTAGATGTAGTGGTTTTGAGGTTATTGCTGTGCACCTTGATGTAGATGTAGATGTAGATATCAGGATAATGGAGTGGCCAGCCTGTTCTCCAGACCTAAACCCCATTGAGGTCGTCTGGGATGCTCTCGGTCGACGTATCTCTGCACGTCTTCAAACTCGTACGACAATTCAGGAGCTCCGACAGGCAATGGTGCAAGAATGGGAGGCTATACCTCAGCAGCTGCCGGACCACATGCTCGAGAGTATGCCAACCCGTTGTGCGGCCTGTGTACGTGTGCATGGTGATCACATCCCATAATGATGTCGGGGTACATGCGCAGGAAACAGTGGCGTTTTGTAGCACATGTGTTTCGGGACGGTTTTCTCAACTTATCACCAATACCGTGGACTTACAGATCTGTGTCGTGTGTGTTCCCTATGTGCCTATGCTATTAGCGCCAGTTTTGTGTAGTGCCACGATGTGTGGCACCACATTCTGCAATTATCCTTAATTTATGAGCATGAATGTAAATTAAATACACTGAAGCCCCAAAGAAACTATATTAGCATGCGTGTTCAAATACCGAGATATGTAAACAGGCAAAAGACGACGCTGCGGTCGGCAGTGCCTACATAAGACAACAAGTGTCTGGCGCAGTTGTTAGATCGGTTACTGCTCCCACAATAGCAGTTTATCAACATTTAAGTGAGTTTGAACGTGGTGTTATAGTCGGCTCACGAGCGATGGGACGCACTTCAGATGTTTCAAATGGCTCTAAGCACTATGGGACTTAACATCTGAGGTCATCAGTCCCCTAGACTTAAAACTACTTAAACCTAAGCCGGCCGGAGCGGTTCTAGGCGCTACAGTCTGGAACCGCGCGACCGCTACGGTCGCAGGTTCGAATCCTGCCTCGGGCATGGATGTGTGTGATGTCCTCAGGTTAGTTAGGTTTAAGTAGTTCTAAGTTCTAGGGGACTGATGACCGCAGCAGTTAAGTCCCATAGAGATCAGAGCCATTTGAACCATTTGAACTTAAACCTAACTAACCTAAGGACACCACACACATCCATGCCCGAGGCAGGATTCGAACCTGCGACCGTAGCAGCAGCGCGGCTCCGGACTGAAGCAGGACACACTATGAAGTGGTAATTTTCCAGTTCGACCGTTTAACGAGTATACCGTGAATATCAGGGATGCAGTAAAACATCAAATCTCTGACATCGCTGCGGCCGGAAAAAGATCCTGCAAGTACGGAACCAACGACGACTGAAGAGACTCGTTCAACGTGACAGAAGTGTAACACTTCCTAAATTACTGCAGAGATGAATGTTGGGCTATCAACAAGTGCAGGGTGCAAACGAATCAGCGAAACATCATCGATATGGGCTTTCGGAGTCGAAGGTCCAGTGGTGTACCCTTGATGACTGCATGACACAAAGTCTTCCGCCTCGCCTGGGCCCGTCAACACTGATATTGGACTGTTGATAACTGGAATTATGTTGTCTGGTCGGACGAGTCTCGTTTCAAATTTTATCGAGCGGATGGACGTGTACTGGTATGGAGACAACCTCATGAATCCATGGACTCAGTATGTCAGCAATAGACTGTTCAGCACGGTGGAGACTCTGTACTGGTGTGGAGCGTTTGCAGTTGGAGCGATATGGGACCCCTGGTATGTCTCGATGCGACTCTGAAGGGTGACACGTACTTAAGTATCCTGTCCGTTCACCTGCATCCATTCATGTCCATTGTGCATTCCGACGGGGTTGGACACTTCCGCCAGGACAATGTGACACTCCACACGTTCAGAATTGCTACAGAGTATCTCCAGAAATACTCTTCTGAGTGTAAACACTTCCGCTGCCCACCAAACTCCCCAGACATTAATATTATTGCACATACCTGGGATGCCTTGCAACGTGCTGTTCAGAAGAGATCTCCACCAATTCCTACTCTTACAAATTTCTGGACAGCCTTGCAAAATTCATGGTGTCAGTTCGCTCCAACAATACTTCGAACATTAGTAGTGTCCGTGACACATCGTGTTGCTGCACTTCTACGTGCCCGCGGAGGCCTTACACGATATTAGGCAGGTGTACCAGTTTCTTTGGCTCTTCAGTGTATATGACACTACAGAATGTCAATAGAATGCAGTTTTATTTATGTCACTCGCTGGCAAGTGGGTTTTATCTGGATGTGACGCGCAGAAGTTATAACACGATTTACGTCTAAAAAGAAACCGGGGTAGCTCGTATAACCCCTTCACTCGTTGCAAATATGAATGGAACACAAGAGGAAGTTGCTGATGTTGATACGAATCACACTCCGCCATCCATTGTACTGTAACTTGGCGCAATCTGATGCATTTGTATAGATATACTTGTAGCCTTTCTTTGGCACTGATAAGACAGGGTTATAAGCAGTTTCGGTCATGTGAAATTAAAAATGGGACACAAATGTTGGTCATATCTGTATGTAGTGTTCATAAACGTTAGTAACCGTAACGTGGTATTATTGACAACCCTGGGCTCTGCAATTTTCACTGAGTGAGTTACCAACGCTGACTGATTTAATTTATACTATTTATTACAATATTTATTATATGCTAGCGCCTTACCCTGCTTCGTATGGGAAGCACAAAGTACCTATGACTATACGACTTTTCCGGTGCAGCGGTAATAAATAAATTATACACACAAACCTTTCTCAAGAAACAGTATATTTGCTGGTGAATATCATATTAAAATACCTACGGTAGTTCCTGACATTGGCCTTCACATATAGTCGGAAAAATTCGCTATAGAACTTTAATTCATAGTATATATACGGATTGGTCGTATTCCTGGTGCACTTAGAACATATTTTATAACAATATCTCCTAAATTATGTTTTCTTCACTTTCATTGGGAAATGATGGGGAATCATTCGATGATTAAACAATGGAAAGACAATACCTCTAGCAACTGTAGCTATGAAATATGTTTCGCAACCTACTGAAAATTGAATATGAGTGCCCCAGGAAGTAGAGCGTTTAAAAAAGTTACAAAAAATCAAATCGATTCAAATGCAATCAAACTTCTTTTAAGGCTAATATTCTTCATTTTTTCGCTAAATCGTTCGGTGTTATAACGTTATAGTAAGTTTTAAGCATAAAATCTGGGTGGTTGGACATAATTAGAATAATGTAACAACCATTTAAATTACTGAAGCTGGAAAATTTGCTGTAATTCTCAAAATAATATGTTCAAATAACATTTATGCATGTGTACGGCAGATGGGGTGTACTGAATCAGTTAATATTGTCTTCCAGTATTGAATATATATACTAAGAGCGTTCTATCAGTATGCCCAACTGTCTAAAGGCTGTCTGCAAAAGGTTAGAGGACTGATACCACATAGTCTACATTCCTAAACATATATTTTTCTGCAATACTCGCCGAAATAAATCGTTTAAGAAAATCTGTAGCATCTGGCTCCAGTCTCACGTTTTTATCAATGACACATCCTGAAAAGGTGAGCAGCCGGCCAGTGTGGCCGAGCGGTTCTAGGCGCTTCAGTCTGGAACCGCGCGACTACTACGATCGCAGGTTCGAATCCTGCCTCGGGCATGTATGTGTGTGATGTCCTTAGGTTAGTTAGGTGTAAGTAGTTCTAAGTTCTAGGGTACTGATGACCTCAGATATTAAGTCCCATAGTGCTCAGAGCCATTTGAACCATTTTTGAAAATATGAGCACTCCTCTTCATTTCCTCATTCGTCATCACACGTTGTTGACAACGGTATGTCAAGCCTTTTCCAGTCTACAAATGAATATTCTTTGTATTGTCTACATTTCGTGATACTGTCGTTCCAAGGAAGCAATAATATAAAAAAAAGCTACTTTCCATTTTGTTCGACTACCTAAGTACACTTGACTGTGTTTCTTTGAATCTTTCCACGGGAAAGCATTTATGTAATACAACATATAAATAGGCCTACTATTGATCCCTGGGACACATCAAGGATGTTTTTCGCCATTATAAGCCACTGATTAATTGTGCAGAGTTCCTAGTGTCTTAGTGCGATTCGTTGCTTTCTGACAGCTGTTTCAGAAGACAAAATAACAAGTTACTTCCCTGATACCATAATATTGCAGCTACACTCAAGGAATACTATGAATTGCGAGATCCAACTCGTTGGATAAGGGAAATGCTAATTTTAAAAGGTCTTCAGACATTTAGCCGCGTTTTGTATTCTGTATGCTCGATTATTTTTTGAGCTTCCGTTCATTTGAACAGTTAGATTTCCTAAATATTGGCGCGCTTGGTGAATCTTGGTTTCTCCTGCATTGGCCAGCCGCGGTGGCCGTGCGGTTCTAGGCGCTCCAGTCCGGAGCCGCGCTGTTGCTGCGGTCGCAGGTTCGAATCCTGCCTCGGGCATGGGTGTATGTGATATCCTTAGGTTAGTTAGGTTTAAGTAGTTCCAAGTTCTAGGGGACTGATGACCACACCAGTTGAGTCCCATAGTGCTCAGAGCCATTTGAACCATTTCTGCTGCATTGAATAAAGCATCAATTTAATGGAACTACTTACAAAGATTGTGCGTTCTCGCTGTATCCCCTGATGGTAGGAGAGGCCCTCACAACTGAATGCACACTTACACTTTTGGCATCAGCTCGTACTTCTGTCCGTCCAAGGTGCAGTCCATGGCGACAGAGACCAAGCCTGCCAAAGTTTGCAAATAAAGTATTTAAGACTGCAACAGTCCCCAAAGCTACGTCCTCAACGCAAGCGACAGAGAACACCTAGGGCAATCAACCTACAGTTTCTCCAGAAACGTTCTTGATGGCGTTGAGCCACAGTGATGCAATACTGTTTAAAAGAGTAAACCGCCATTTGATGGTGTATTACTATATTTGTCTTCTGTACTATCTAGTTTTCGGCTACTTGATGATGGCATAAAAGCCGAAATCTACATAGTACAGAAGATAAGTATAGTAATACACAGTCATGTGACGGTTTACTACATCTACATCTACATTTATACTCCGCAAGCCACCCAACGGTGTGGGGCGGAGGGCACTTTACGTGCCACTGTCATTACCTCCCTTTCCTGTTCCAGTCGCGTATGGTTCGCGGGAAGAACGACTGTCTGAAAGCCTCCGTGCGCGCTCCAATCTCTCTAATTTTACATTCGTGATCTCCTCGGGAGGTATAAGTAGGGGGAAGCAATATATTCGATACCTCATCCAGAAACGCACCCTCTCGAAACCTGACGAGCAAGCTACACCGCGATGCAGAGCGCCTCTCTTGCAGAGTCTGCCACTTGAGTTTGTTAAACATCTCCGTAACGCTATCACGGTTACCAAATAACCCTGTGACGAAACGCGCCGCTCTTCTTTGGATCTTCTCTATCTCCTCCGTCAACCCGATCTGGTAGGGATCCCACACTGATGAGCAATACTCAAGTATAGGTCGAACAAGTGTTTTGTATGCCACCTCCTTTGTTGATGGACTACATTTTCTAAGGACTCTCCCAATGAATCTCAATCTGGTACCCGCCTTACCAACAATTAATTTTATATGGTCATTCCACTTCAAATCGTTCCGCACGCATACTCCCAGATATTTTACAGAAGTAACTGCTACCAGTGTTTGTTCCGCTATCATATAATCATACAATAAAGGATCCTTCTTTCTATCTATTCGCAATACATTACATTTGTCTATGTTAAGGGTCAGTTGCCACTCCCTGCACCAAGTGCCTATCCGCTGCAGATCTTCCTGCATTTCGCTACAATTTTCTAATGCTGCAACTTCTCTGTATACTACAGCATCATCCGCGATTACTCTGTACCACTAGTTTCTTAATTCCAAACTGTAATTTAAATTACACAAGGGAACTGAAAACTTAGCCCCATGGTCGTAGCGGGAAATTTAAACGATAAACCCCTAATGCTTGCTACAAAAGACACACTTGCTCGCTAGAAACAGGTATGTCATATCCACGTACCTTCATGTGAGTCGTTTTCAGTTATCTGAAACGATGGCAGAAGTCGAAAGAGGGCAATGCTACATAATTATTTTTGCCACCTTTATCGCTGTTATGAGAAAATGTTAAGGAAATCATCAACAATGTAATTTGTTCCATTTAATTCTGGGCGCCTGGTACAGCAACCGTTTATGAATTTCTTGAAATTAGTAAGTAATTGCTAATCCGTTAAAGCACTCGACAAGGCTTAGCTCACAAGACTGATCACAATAAACTAGCCGTAAGTAACTGCTACTCTCTTCTGAACTGTCTTGTGAGCTATGCAATGTCGAGTGCTTAAATTCAATAATAATTACTTACTTTTAAATCGTATGATCTGACTTTTAGTAAAGTCTTTACATTCCGAGTCATCTGTGCAAGGACGTCCCTTTTGCTTTTATTTGCCTGATGACGATAGGGCATGTTTCATTATAATTTCTACCTTAAAGCCATAAGCTGGCCTTGAAAGATGGATGTTGGCTTACAACGTTACTGCTTACGTTACTCGGAAGATGCCCCCCAAGGGTGGCGAAACGCTTCATTGCCAACAAATAGATAAAATAATTTGCAACCAAAATTGTCTTATTGCAAGAGAGCCGGCCGAGGTGGCCGAGCGGTTCTAGGCGCTACAGTCTGGAACCGCGCGACCACTACGGTCGCAGGTTCGAATCCTGCCTTGGGCATGGATGTGTGTGATGTCCTTAGGTTAGTTAGGTTTAAGTAGTTCTAAGTTCTAGGGGACTGATGGCCTCAGAAGTTAAGTCCCATAGTTCTCAGAGCCGTTTGAACCATTTTATTGCAAGAGATCATCAACACGATTTAGGGGGTGCGCTGAAGGGTTGGGGGCGGGAAATTATACGTAAACCGTACAAAGATGTGAATTATCAGGCTGTCTCTAATGACCTCGTTGTACGCAGGAAATTAAACTATAACCTTCCTTCCATCTTTCTGAAGTATCGGAATTGACTAATCTACTGTATTGGGGTCTTTAATAGTATAGGAACTCTGCATAGAATGTTAAAGCCCGCATTACACGATAAATCGACTCATTCAGCCGGTCAGCTCGGGCTGTCTACTGTCCGGGATGCGAACCAGCATCTATACATGAAAGGAGTGATGTCGGAGAGAGTACGGCAGACAATCTGAGTGGATCCGGCGGCAACCTGATGCTTTGTGCGGCTGCGTTACGTCGCCGGATGACACGAGCGGCATAGCAGCAAAGCAGCGACCTTGCCGACAATTAGAGGCAATTACAGCAGTTGGTCCCCTCCTACCAGCAGCCCACGGCAAGGCGCTGCAGGTGGAGCTCTGCGCCAGCACCGGCGCGGACGCCAAAATAAAACCCTCCAGTCCGCCAGCCCTGCAGCCCTACACACAGCCTCCGTTCTCTTTATCTTCGCTACTGGCACTGAAAACTGAAATTTGAACACTTAACATTCGTATAAAAGCTCCAGCTAATGTAAAATACCATGAAAAAAATTCACAGCATTTCAATCCCGATCGCCTAAGACTCGTATTGACTGTATGAATGCTGTTTTTGCCCTCATAGGTACGTCATTTAATATTGAGAAAGCGTACAACTGCGGAGAACGCCAAGGTACTAAATAGCTGGCAGCTGACAAACGTTTTTGTGCGGCCTGACCTCGAGCAGAGCTCTAACATTGACTCATTACGCCGGAGGGAGGGCTGTTCGGAGAAAAGAATAACGAAAAATAAAGAAGAGGGATACTTCTACGAACTCAGTTATTCTCCACGAGTAACAAGAAATGCTGATTTTTTTCTCTTTTTTTTTTTTTTTTCTTTTTAGCTCAAGTAGAATTAAAATCAAGAAAGGAAGGAAAGGAGGTCGGAGTTTAATGTCCGGTTGAGGGTGTGGTCACGAGAGAAGCAGCCGTTGTTCAGCTGGACGCTCACACGAAAAAAAAAATCTCGGGAATGACGTATCTCAAGGAAACATTGCAGTTATCGCCTAAAGTGATTCAGGGAAACCAGAGAAATCACAGGTTCGGATGGCTGGACGGGTATTTGACTCCCTCTCCTCCCGAGAAGGAATCCAGGGCCGTAATCAATGCGCCACCTCGCGTGGTGATTAAAAGCAAAAGAAATCTCTCTGTTACTAAAAATATTTAAAAAGCTCCCATTTATACAGTCCGAGTACTTTTTGTCACTAAATTCAACATTTTACTCGTGCTAAATACTAACACAGTACGTTAATTGACTTTCTTCTCGCATATGGAGGTGAAATGTTACACTTGTAAGGGAGAATCGTTTTGTAGTGAACAAAATGTCATATTAATGTATACACATAAACAGAATGAGAAACACAGTTCAGTCACATTTACACACCCAGATAGAGAGACAAGAGAAATACCAAGGAGCCAGTATATACCAGTTAGATTCTAGACTGCAAATCACTGTGCCTGGGGATGACACGCATTAATTTAAAAACTGCATACAAAGAATACATAAAAAGCTAGGAGCCATACTACGTTTCCTGAACATCTAGTAAAGCAGTGACATGAACCATCTTCCATGGAACAGGATATGAAAAAAAGGTAGAATGAATCGCAACACGAAATTCGTAACATTACAGAAAATGTTCATCTAGGAAGAGCCCTTTCCATCAACAAGCAATTAATACATGACAAAATTAATGTAAGTAACAACATACTGAGTATATACAGGCTGTCAACTAACACGTGAGAAACCTCTGGGGAATTGATGGGCGACTTAAAGAAAAGCCTAAAATTTCAGATATGCATATGGTCAATTCTTTTTATTTTTGTTAAGGACTGAAACTTATTTGTTGATACATGCTTGTTTCGTTTCAGACTCTCTTTTAATTTTTGGGTGCATTTAAAGGCATAGTGTATTCAAGATCTATTGCTAATGCTGAAATTCTTCGCCAAAGATTTCAGCTGGAACATGGGAGCGCGTAAGACAGTCCACGATTCGGCAATTAAAAGCCTGTGTTAGAGCTGAAGGTAGACATTTTGAGCATTTCATTTAGTCCTCAGAAGCCAACATTTGAAAAGAAAAAATACCTGTAGAACAAAGCTGGAAATTTGAAAACAGAAAGACAGCAACGAAGCAAACATGTAATATCAAAAAAGCATGTGTATCTAAGAAAATAAAAGAAACTGATCACATGTATATGTGAATTATTTTGGTTCTTTTGAAGCTCTATAACGGCTCCCCGGAGGTTTTTCACATATTAGTTAAAACCCTGTATATTGCAGTTCCGTCCATTCATTTTCCCGACATTGCACAGAGCACACCACACGCTCCTGCATAACAAACAAGGGAATGTTAATAAGACACCACGATCAGACAGAAGACGACCGAAAAACACACTGCGTTACTTGGCTACACTAGAAACAGTAAACACACACAACAAACACGCGTTTTTAAAAAATCTCATAGTGAAAGTGTTTATGTGGAATGTGCTCCCAAGTGTCGAAAATCGCACGTCTTGGACGCAAGACGACGAGTACAACTTCATGGCTACACTTAGGTGATAACAGAATCCCAAAGAATCACAAGAATAACAAAACAGCAATTTAAGTTTCTCTCCTAAAAGCTATTTCTTATCTAACAATAAGAAATAACCATAAAACTGGAATACAGTAATACATCTGAAAACACATTTATTGTATGGATACAAAAAACCTGTATTACAAGCCACTGAAGATGTTTCGCAAATAAATAGAAACGAAACGAGTATGATACAAAAACAATCATCCTTTATTGAGTTGCATAGACAGAAAACATCTTCAAGAAGATACTAATGCTAATATAATACTACTACTAAAAATAATACTGTAGCAGCAACTAAGGAACAACAAAAACGTAAAAAATGACGATTTTAACATAAAGTGTGATGTATCGTCGTACAGCCGTAGCCACAGAAAATATGTTATAAGGTCAGATTATGTGTCCTAAGAAGGGTGCCACTAAAGTTGTATCGTACACGAGAATCGGTGAGGCATCTGTATGATAACCCGCAGTAGACATAATCGAAAACGGGTGCAGGTCCGTTGTTTAGACCGAGCAGGGTTCAAACCCGTATCCGACCAGGATTAGGATAATTTAGGTTTTCCGTGATTTCCCTATATCTCTTACGGCAAATACCGGGATAGTTTCTTCGAAAGTGCACGGTCTCTTTCCTTTTCCATCATTCCCCTATCTGAGCTTGTGCTCCGTTTCTAATGAGGTTGTCGTCGGCGGGACGCTGAACACTGATCTCCTCCTCCTCCGTTGTTTAGTCACTCAAATTGCTTAGAAAGCCACTGCTAGTTAATTGGTAGAGGAGCAGATTTTTGTAGGGAGTATATAACATAGCAGATATAGCTTCATATTCAGATGTAAATACTGGATTTTGGAGAAAGCGGTAAATAAGAGCGCAGTGGCGTTTGAGATGTACAACATTATGTGGACAGATAACAGTCAGTGATCGGGCTCTCTGTAAATTTGGCAACAAAATGAACATGTGGAAAACATTCACTTCTCACCGCGGGGCCATTTAGCACATCACTGATGCAAATATCATTCCAGTTCTACACAGTAAAGAAGCTGCGTTGCGGTATCTACTGCTTATCGCCTAAGTCTCAAAACACTCGCCTCAATTTACGATATCATATAGCTAGACAAGGGTTTTATGCAACATACAGAAATACTCACAAAATGTTTGCGCATCAGGGCAGAAAATCTTGTAGCGTTTTAGAATAAGAGGCCCATTACCTAATGTGACCAACATACCTAAATTTATTAGAATGTTGTCAACATCGAATTTCTTCTGGGATCTCGACTTTTGGGTTTCGCATATGAAACAGTTCCATCTGCAGGATACAAGGATTATTATTGTTGGCATTTATAACTTATCTGCCATTCTTTTCACTTCACTCTTTGAACTGAGAAACACATCATCGTGCTTTACTTTTCATGTTTACAAAATAGTGGTGAAGTCTTGAAATCTCGCCTTTCCGGTTCCGTACAGGAAGGAGCTTCCACTTCTAGAAGACAAGAACTGTTACTTCTTCTGTTTAAAATACTTCTGTCTTTCTGTTTATTTAACTCTTTCAGTTCCGAAGGTCTGTATCGCACATTACTTTTAATATTTACAAAACAACGGTAAAGGATTGAAAATGCAATAAAGTGATTTTATATTGCCTTAAAAATTTCAATGCGCTCATCATCAACCATATAAAGATATTCTGAAAATGGTAAACCCAATGAAACGCGTGAAGGGATATCACATGAATTGACTGTGGCATCTACACTTAACCGCAATTACTTCACTGTTGAACAGAAATATTACTGACGTCTACCGAGAGTTAGCGTCTAATGTAATTACTTTTCATATATGACGCTTGCTATGAGTTTAAGGCAAATATGGTGTAAGCTGAAGTAATTCAACATATTACTTCATGCGCGAAATTTGAATAGTCCATGAATTATTTGTGAAACTATAGCAAAGCGCTCATAAAATGGGATTGCAATAGAAAGTGAACTTAAACATGTATCCACTTAACGTAACACAGTGTGGAAACAACTGAATTACTTTCGAGTTGTTCTTGGAATTAGAGTATATTAAAATGCGCCAACTATTAGAAATAGAAATCGAGGAATAAAATAAAACACCCTTACTTTAAACTTCCTGGAAGATTAAAACTGTGTGGAGGACCGAGACTCGAACGCGGAACATGTGACTTTCGGGGACAAGTGTTCTACCAAATATTTTTCCCTTCATTTCGCTTACTATTGTTCTCCTCATTTGATCTGGTCGGACGTAATATGACACTCCTTCAAGTTCATTGTTGGATACTAAACTCAGTATTCTTAATTAAAGTGGGCAGCCAGCCCTTTGCCCGAACATGCTGAGATACAGTGCCGGCTCGACTGAGTTATCTAAGCACGACTGACAACCCGTCCTAACAACTGTACCTCCGCCAGTACCTCATCTCCTGCCTTCCAGACTTCAATCTGGAAACGCTAGTACTTTCTAGTGCAGATTTTACTGCGCTACTGTCACATTCATTTCAACGAAACGCCGGCCGGTGAAGCCGAGCGGTTCTAGAAGCTTCACTCCGGAACCGCGATGCTTGTACGGTCGCAGGTTCGAATCCTGCTGCGGGCATGGATGTGTGTGATGTCCTTAGATTAGTTAGGTTTAAGTAGTTCTAGTTATAGGGAACTCATGACACCAGATGTTAAGTCCCACAGTGCTTAGAGCCATTTGAACCATTTTTTTAACGAAACGTAGCAAATATAGAAAAAAAGTAATAATTCCATAAAGGAAACAAAATGAATCTTAAGGGGTTGAGAGGACATGAGATGTTATTCCAATGGCTAGAAAACGGAGCCAAATTTACAGAGAAATTAGTCGTATGAGCCCGATTTTCAGTATGACGTTACACTCCCTCTGGTTTGGTTGCTGGTACTAATTAGGTTGCAAGGAGGGTCATAAAACCGTTGTATCCTCTCCTGAGGCAAGCTGGATCACAACTGTTATACTTCGTCTTTCAAATTGTGGATACTGGTACTGGAACGGAGTTGCCATCCAAGCTGGTCTCACACACGATCCGTCGGGGACAGATCTGGGGATCTTCCTGGCCACAGCAGTACCTCATCATCACGCAGACAGTTCGTAGAGACGCGTGACCTGTGCGGAAGAGCATTGCCTTATTGGAAAATGGCAATACATTACACTCACATGAGAGATAACAAATGAGGACGCCAGAGTTCCCTCGGGTTAGGTTAGGTTAGGGTAAAGGGGCTCCTCGATCACTACCAGCCTTGGCCTGAAGTCATACTCGATGGCTCCCCACCTGCAACGAACTTGTGACGTCACACTAGTCGGCTTGTCCACCACACTTCGCGACTGCTCGGCTCCGTGCAGGGCCGATGGGAAATCAATATTTAATTGAAAAGGTACCCACTAAAGGTCTTAATTTTGACGTTTGCTATAGGGGACTTGCATGCATTTAAACACGCAGTCAAGAATTACTAAACTCTTCTGAAAAACGAGGCGTGTTTTTTAGGTAAGGTTCATTTGAGCATAAGTACATAACGAAAGGTTATTTCAAAAAAGAAAATTTATTTTCAGAAAGTACATACTTCACTCTACTTTTCGACATAGTTGCCAACTTTGTTGAATCACGTATCATACCTCTCAACCAATTTTAAAATACCCTTTTCATAAAAACTTGCCGCCTGCTCCGATAACCAAGAGTTCACTGCCGTTTTCACGTCGTCGTCATCATTGTAAGGGTTGCAATTGATGTGTTGTTTGAGGTGGAGATACTAATGGTAATGGCTCGGCGCAAGATCAGGACTGTAGGGTGGGTGATCTAAAACTTCCCAGCCAAAACTGTCCAATAAATCGTGGATCTGACCTGCAGTGTGAAGTCTTGCATTGTCATGAAGAAGGACAATTGCCTTTGTCAGCATGCCACATCTTTTGTTTTGAATCGCTCTGCGTAGCTTTCTCAGGGCTTGGCAGTATGCGTCTGCATTGATGGTGGGTTTCTCATTGCATGAAGTCGACCATCAAAACACCATGCCTATCCCAAAACATCAACGCAATGATTTTGCGCTGGGACAGAGTCTGTTTGGCCTTCACCTTTACAGACGAGTGTGTGTGTCTCCATTCCATGCACTGTTGCTTCGATTCGGGCGTGATATGAGAAATCCATGTTTCGTCTCCAGTTACGATCTGACTCAAGAATCCGTCACCTTCTTCGTGATAACGAGTCAAGAACTTCATCGCACACTCACATCTTTGGTTTTTGTTGGTTCTCTGTTAGGAGTTTCTGGATCGAACGGGAGCACAGTTTTCTAAACTTTAGGTGTTCAGAAACAATGTTAAGCACTGATCTCGACACGCCAGGAAATTCGTTTGAGAGACCTGTCATTGTGAAGCTCCTGTTATCACGAATCCTCGTTGCAACTGAAGCCACCAAATCGTCTGTAATCAAAGAAGGGCGACCGGAGCAGTCCTCATCATGGAAGTTGTCACGGCCATCTTTGAATTCTCTTACCCACTTACGCACTTTGTTTTCACTCATAACAGTATCACCGTACATTCCGAAAATTTGTCGATGAATTTCTGCAGTAGATAGGTTCCTTGCTGACATAAACCGTTTCACTGAGTGAAACTCACACGCGGCGTATGAGTTGATAGTCTTAAACATTTTAAACATTTAACCCGGGCTAGAGCAGATCAGTGATTCATTACTGAACACAATGCAACGCCATTCATCAGCAGTCCATGTTTCCCGGTCACGGCACCACTCCATACTCCGGCATTTGTGTTTTGAAGTTAACGGCAGTCTAAGCGTGGAACAGTAATTCCCTGGTCCGTCTGCTGCTAGTCTCTGACCAAGGCTGCGGCGTGACATAAAATATTGCAGGGAGGCCATCGCTTAATGTCGGATGTCAGATGCACATAAGAATATGTTAAGAGGCACTCGGTGCACAATACGGCAAACCTCCCTTGTGGTGGTCTGATATGGTCGACTGATACCTTGGCGATGAATATGGCTGCCCTCACGTTTCCATGCAGTGAAAATCGAGCCAATGTCACATCTGAAGGCTCTTCAACTCTGTATACTGTATGATTCAACCATCCGCCCAAATCGAGACTCACGACGAGGCCTCTTTCAAAATCAGTTTTTGATAAGGCTATCTCACAAGAGTACGATGCAACTCCGAATTCTCTAACAGGCCTGGTAATAATAGTAAACACGAAAAACATTATTGTATTCCGGTGGCCACTCTATCTGTCCCAGAGAATTGCAGGTCTGATCATTTACATACTCGTTGATGGTGCGCACGTGTACGAAGTTACATTGACATCCGACAGTGTCTTCCAGGTGCTTCACGTTTTTGTCAGGCAGTGTAGTATACGGCATTCACGTACTGTCGACATTTGTCGTTGCTTTCAGCTCTTTACTCACTAAAATATCATTAAGAATCTTGATCTCCTAGGAATTTGCGGTCTTCCATGTCGAGAAACACTGCCGACATGAGCTGCTGGCAATATATGCTCAACATTAAATACGGTGTCACAGTTTGTACTTTAATAGTGGGTGATATGAAAGTATCAGACCCTTCATTTTGACATAATGCGAAGTTTATGCCAACAAAAAACACATTCTCTAACTATCATAACATGAAAACCCATTTAACATATTTAATTGTAGTCAAAACGAACATAACTGATTTCTATTGTTATGTTGGTTAAATAGCATAATTTTTTCTTGAAGAAACACAAATGTCAGCGAACCAGTCTTCTGCAGATCAGTCAGTGAAATTACAGACTCTGAAAATCATGGACAGTCGAGAATACAAGTGCAACAGTCTTTGCACCTTGCTATCAGGGTTTTGTATTCATGCTGTCACAATTAACAGTGAAAATGTTGTCTTCTAGTCACTTCTACTGTTTTCCGCTATCAACACACTGCAGGCGAATACGAGTGTTCCGAAATTATGATGGGATATCTTTTAAAGTGTATCTTGGTACAGGCTGACAATTATTGAACCATATGATGGGAATGATGGGAATTAGTATGGTTTATTCTATTTGGTTTAGCGACGAAGCCCACTTTCATTTGGATGGGTTCGTCAATAAGCAAAATTGGAGCATTCGGGGGATTGAGAATCTGCATTTCGCGATCGAGAAGTCTCTTCACCCTCGACAGGTGACTATGTGGTATGCAATGTCCAGTCGTGGAATAATCGGTGCGACATTCCTTGATTGCACGGTGACTACCGAAAGGTACGTGAAGATTTTGGAAGATGATTTCATCCCCGTTGTCCAAAGTGACCCTGATTTCGACAAGATGTGAATCGTGCAAGACGGAGCCCTACCCAATCGAAGCAGTAGAGTGTTTGATATCCTGGAGAAGCACTTTGGGGACGCATTCTGGCTCTGCGGTACCCAGAGGCCACTGGTACGGGCCTCGATTGGCCGCCATATTCCCCGGATCTGAAGACATGCGACTCCTTTTTGTGGGGCTATATTAGAAGACAAGGTGCACAGCAATAACCTCAAAACCACTACATATACATCTACATCTACATGATTACTCTGCAATTCACATTTAAGTTCTTGGCAGAGGGTTCATCGAACCACAATCATACTATCTGTGTACCATTCCACTCCCGAACAGCGCGCGGGAAAAACGAACACCTAAACCTTTCTGTTCGAGCTCTGATTTCTCTTAAAAATTTTGATGATCATTCCTACCTATGTAGGTTGGGCTCACCAAAGTATTTTCACATTCGGAAGAGAAAGTTGGTGACTGAAATTTCGTAAATAGATCTCGCCGCGACGAAAAACGTCTTTGCTTTAATGACTTCCATCCTAACTCGCGTATCATATCTGCCTCACTCTCTCCCGTATTGCGTGATAATACAAAACGAGCTGCCCTTTTTGTACCCTTTCGATGTCCTCCGTCAATCCCACCTGGTAAGGATCCCACACCGCGCAGCAATATTCTAACAGAGGACGAACGAGTGTAGTGTAAGCTGTCTCTTTAGTGGACTTGTTACATCTTCTAAGTGTCCTGCCAATAAAACGCAACCTTTGGCTCGCCTTCCCCACAATATAATCTATGTGGTCTTTCCAACTGAGGTTGTTCGTAATTTTAACACCCAGATACTTAGTTGAACTGACAGCCTTGAGAATTCTACTATTTATCGAGTAATCGAATTCCAACGGATTTCTTTTGGAACTCATGTGGATCACCTCACACTTTTCGTTATTTAGCGTCAACTGCCACCTGCCACAACATACAGCAATCTACTGACCTGAAAACAACCATTCAGGAGGTCATCGACAGCATCGATGTTCCGACATTTCAGCGGGTCATGCAGAATTTCGCTATTTGTTTGCGTCACATCATCGTCAATCATGGCAGGCATATCGAACATATCATAACCTAAATCCGAATATCTGTAGTGACGTTTACATGTTGAATAAAGTGTGTGCACGCCGCAATTTGTAACTAATTTACGTTTTTTTTTTTCATACAGTTCAGTAACTGTCATCTTGTATGTACAAGGTACTGCACTGTCGCATCTTATAAAATATGCATTCAGAATTTGCAACTTTATAGTTCTTTTTCTCAGCGAAAATAGCTGGTAATTCGATTTACTTCACGAAGTATGGCTCTTTGACTCATTAACTATTAAAACTTATATGGAATGAAACTGTTCTTTAGAGCTGCAGTAGTGAAACTATAGTGAATGTGTACTGCAGGGCATAGATTTATAAGAGTACATTAACACGCTCCAATATTCTTACTGAAGAATGGGACAGCTGGTGAAAAACATTCTAATCATTACTGCATGAAAACAGACTTGATTCATCCAAAAGTATATGGAACTGACACGGCGAGAAATTGACTAAATATTTAATCCCAGGGCAACATTTAGTGTATAGAATTAGATTTTTCTATGAAGAGTTGTGATTTGAATACTAAATTCTTCATAACAATATCGAAAGTCATCAAATAACATGGACATTTCTCATTAGGAATTGGGATTTTTTTCAATGCTGTCTTTAGCGTAATCCTCGTACCTTCTTGTTTTATTAGCTTTTTCGTACTTGACTCCTTATTTTGGAAAAGTTGTATCCTCGAGGAAATTTTTGGGATTCTGTATGTTGCTTCCAAATAGTTCGCTTGTTCGCATATAGTACGGTTAGTGACTGATGCTCATCATGCTTTAACCTGTGTCTGTATCTGGCACAGATTTTGAAATCAGTTGGATGACTGAATTCTACACAAATGGCAGACTAAACTCATATGAGCTCCCGCCTCTCAATCATATCTACCACCGTCTCCATCCCTAATAACACTACATGGATGGGGCGTCCCATAGTGGCATAATATTCTGATGTGGAGAAAAAAATCAGCAACTCAAAACTTGCCCGGAGAAATTTCAAGAGATGTACAACTGCACATCTCTGTCGATGTACAATTGTACATCTCTGTCGACAGCATTCCTTATTCAGATATTAGGTAAGTTGTAGTCACCTTACACTGGTGCGTCTACTAATAGAATATAAGAATATGAAGATAGCGAAGACGGGTCAAAGGGCTTTCAAGAACCGTTGATTTAAAGAAGGCAAATCAGTCATTTTGCTGTTAGTGACTAAATGGCTGCACAAGATCCTGCAGGTCTTATAACTTTTGTTTTTGTAACATGGACACATACATAGAAGGATACGCCTCCTGTCCGAACTGTGGCGTCACATCTTGTACTGTATGAGACAATGGTACTTCCCCGTCGGCATGAATTATGATGTGTCGCGAACCCTGTCAATCCAATGAGCAGCTAATGGCGCCATACGTGCAGGCCAGCTGATCTATGCTCCCTGTGTTGAGTGTTAGGCTGCGGTTGCACTCGTGCTGGTCGTTGGCTTCTCCTTCGGATGTCTGGGATCATCACGGAAATGACAATCCCTCATGAGTGGACGAACTGACACACTGGACTAGCACTCTGGAGATCAAGAATGCACTATCCAAGTCTTGTCATCTAAAGTTAGTTTTCCGTCGTTACTTAAGTCGCTTTGCCTGAATATTCGGATGATTCTTTTGAAAAAGACGCAGTCGGTTTTCTACCCCGTCCTAGTCCAATCCGAGCTCCCGGTCTGTCCATAATGACCTCATGCTCAACGGATCGTTAAACACTAACATGCCGTCTTACACTTTAGTCTGGCTTTACATTACTATAACTTGTATGGCGAACAGTCAGTAGTGACAGCTACGATAACTAACAGTGAAGGGATGGAAAGTGATATAATCACGTGCCAAGTCGGATAGGTTTAGTGCAGAAGTACTGCACGACTGCATAGTGTTCAGTAAGGATTACTGTACGTAATACACCTATGCTAGCCACTTACAAGCACTGTTTACTACACGCAGTGCGAACAATTCTTTGAACTGGACTGTACTTGTCCTTCAACGGTTGTGCCATCCGGTGTTGACAAACTGAAATGCAGTCTCTGTGTGCAAGCAAAATCACAAGAAACAAGTTACTAAGATGTGGATTGAAGGTAGAGGTGGAGGAAAGGGAAGAGAAGGGATTAGTGATGTTAGCTCCATCGGGAAATTACGCTGAATCAGCGGCGACACGTGAAAATGTGTACCGGAAAGGGATTCGAACCCATGATCTGCAGCGTTAACCACTGCACTCGTCACCGCCGGTTCCGCGTAATGTCCCGATGCAGCTGATATCGCTAATTGTTTCACTTTTGCTGTCCTTTATCCCCCTCCACTTTCAATTTACGTAATGTATCACAGCTACAGATTCTGCATTCACATAACAAGTTACAAAGCCAGAGATTGCAACTGGCGTTCCCTTTCACCTACACATTATTCATAATAACACACTTTGGATTCTGCTCGAATTATTCTCAGCCAACTCGATGTGCATCGATCCTTAATAAGTCAGCGATGAAAAGCTCAATAGCTAGCGACTACGGAAATGGCATGCATTACTCGTCTGAACATATTCAACTGCGCTTATATCACGTTCCCATCTTGCACTGGCGCGTGACTGACATTCGCTCGGGCAAAACAAGCTTTGACAACAACAGGGGTCATGTATGACACCGAACTGTTCCATTCATCAAAGAGACTTGAGTGCTAATACTGCAACTTGGCAGGCACTGAATTGCTCATGTCTTTGCAACGCCTTCCACAAACGTTATTTCTCCTGCGTGACAGACAACTCTTTCTCTCTCTCTCACTTTCTCTCTCTCTCTCTCTCTCTCTCTCTCTCTCTCTCCCTCTCTCTCTCTCTCTCTCTCTGTGAAACACTGAACATACGCGAGAAAATGCTACAATCATAAATTTTTCTGTTTTCTTCTTGAGAATTAATTATATGTATCTTTGAATGTTGTGAAATGGAGCTCGAATATTGTACCCAGCTAAAATATTTTGATAGCGCTCAAACCTGATGCAACTCGTAGTATATGAAAAATTTCAAAATTCAGAGCGATGCTTTGTTTAGCTTCTATTTTATTATTATGAAGCAAATATCCTGAGCAATAATGTGTAGCTAATACTGCACGTGTTGACTATGCATCTATGTGATGAAGGAAGATCATAGGTACATAGTCCACACAGAAGTGTTGAATATAGCCAAAAAAGGGAAGAAAACGTATCCTATTAAAAACACTTCAGATACATAAACATTTGCTCAAAACCCCCACCTGGTTCTAAATGATCAATTACAGCAGAGCAAATCCACACTCTTAAGCGTCACTTGGGGCGGTCAGCTAGCTAAACATTCCCTGACTTTAATCCCAAAGAACAAATTCATCTCCTCAGACTTTTATAGCGACAGACTTGTCATTATACCTTACTTTGTTCTTCCTTAAAAGCTATGCTATTGCATTGATGCAACTTGCATGATTTAATATTGTGTATTTTCATTATGTACTGTGTTCGATTCTATCCATTTTGTAAATTGTAATTTAACACTAATTAAACATGTTTAATGCATAATATGAATTACGAGTGTTCAGTTTGTCCAACCAGTGTCATGGCCAAAATTTGTTTGCGTTCCGTGTTTGTTCCCAGTCTTTGGTTTCCTACGCACTAGTGTCTCTTACGGACAATAGTCAGTTGATTCCTGACGATGACCCATTACTCCAAAAACTGATTCGAAATAAACAAACATTAGTGAAACAAAAACAGTGTTTTTTGTGTTTCAACTTCAATACACTACATGATCAAAAGTATCCGGACACCTGGCTGAAATTACTTACAAGTTCGTGGCGCCCTCCATCGGTAATACTGGAATTCCATATGGTATTGACCTACGCTTAGCCTTGATAACAGCTTCCACTCTCTCGGGCATACGTTCAATCAGGTGCTGGAATGTTTCTTGGGCAGTGGCAGCCCATTATTCACGGAGTGCTGCACTGAGGAGAGGCATCGATGTCGGTCGGTGAGGCCTGGTACGAAGTCGGCGTTCCAGAATATCCCAAAGGTGTTTTATACGATTCAGGTCAGGACTCTGTGCAGGCCAGTCCATTACAGGAATGTTATTTTCGTGTAACCACTCCACCACAGGCCGTGCCTTATGAACAGGTGCTCGACCGTGTTGAAAGATGCAATCGTCATCCCCGAATTACTCTTCAATAGTGGGAAGCAAGAAGGGGTTTAAAACATCAATGTAGGCCTGTGGTGTGATAGCGCCACACAAAACAGCAAGCACTGCAAGCCCCCTCCATGAAAAACGCGACCACACCATAACACCACCGCCTCCGAATTTTTCTGTTGGTACTACACACGCTGGCAGATGACGTTCATCGGTCATTCGCCATACCCAAACTCTGCCATCGAATCGCCACATTGTGTACTATGATTCGTCACTCCACACAACGTTTTGCCACTGTTCAATCGTCCAATGTTTACGCTCCTTACATCAAGTGGGGCGTCATTTGGCATTTATCGCTTATGAGTAGTCGCTCGACCATGAAATCCAAGTTTTCTCAATTCCCGCCTAACGGTCATAGTACTTGCAGTGGATCCTGATGCGATTTGGAATTCCTGTGTGATGGTCTGGATAGATGTCTGCCTATTGCACATTACGACCCTCGTCAGCTGTTGGCTGTCTCTGTCAGTCAACAGACGAGGTCGGCCTGTACACTTTTGTGCTGTACGTGTCCCTTCACGTTTCCACTTCACTATCACATCGGAAACAGTGGACCTAGGGATGCTTAGGAGTGTGTAAATCTCGCTACAGACGTCTGACACAAGTGACACCCAATCACCTGACCACGTTCGAAATCCTAAGTTCCGCGGAGCGCCCCAATCTGGTCTCTCACGATGTCTGATGACTACTGAGGTTGCTGATACGGAGTACCTGGCAGTAGGCGGCAGCACAATGCATTAATACGAAAAAAGTATTTTTTGCGGGCGTCTGGATACTTTTGATCACATAGTGAATGAATTGTTCTACCAAGAAGTAACGAAAGAATCCATAAATATAGCTGCAGATAATATTGCGTCCACAGTAAGGAGCTCTGTTCATAATTATTGTTTCCGGACGAATTTTTCGATGTCCTGTTGTTCTGACAGCCACCAGGTAACTATAAATAATTTGCAACTGAGAGTTAAGACGCTGGAGGAGTGACCTGAGAACACTGCTATTAAATTTTTGTCAGGAAAATATAGATACTTTTTGGCATTCACAGACTGATTTTAATTTGTCTGATTAATTGAAATAATTAGCTTTAAGCAAACAAGTACTATTGATTTATCTGAGTTCTTAAAAACCATTCAACTGCCATGATCGCATCTTTTTATTTTTATTTTTTATTTAAAATAGCCAATTTCAGCAGACTATGACAGGTCTGTAAGAAAGGGCATATACATGGAATATGTTTCGTAAGTCAAGATGTAACATTTGATATAAAAGTTTTAGATTGATATTATAAAAATCAGAAGTGGACCTGTATGTAAATGTACTGGTCCACTTCCGGTTTTTATAATATCAATGTAAAACTTTTATATCAGATTTCACATCTTAACTTATGAGACATATTTCATGCACATGCACTTTCTTACAGACCTAAAGATGACATCACAGACTGTTGAAACCGGTTGTCTTAAATATAAAATACTTTATGCGATCTTGGCTGTTAAATGATTTTTAACAATTAAACAGATCGCCCTTCAGTTCTCTCAAAACGAGAAAATTCAGTTAAATGAATTAAAAAGGTTTTGTTCTACACTTATATTTTTCTCAAGTGACACTATCAGTTATTCTGTGCTGGTAGCTTTATACGTACTATATTTTACACAACTTGTCATTCATAAACAACAAAATGTTTTCGATTTTTTTGTTTTTCTTTAATTTCAGATCAAAAATCGCTGTATTGGTTCAAATGGCTCTAAGCGCAATGGAACTTAACATCTGAGGTCATCAGTCCCCTAGACTTAGAACTACTTAAACCTAACTAACCTAAGGACATCATACACATCCATGCCCAGGGCAGGATTCGAAACTGCGACCGTAGCAGCAGCGCGGTTCCTGACTGAAGCTCCTTGAACTGCTCGGCCACAGCAGCCGGCATCGCTGTATTACTTAGTTCTCTTATATAAAAGAGTATAACTAATTTATTTCAAAAATTTCTATTGGAACCGTAATTTTCATAGCATCACAAACGTTTCAAATCTAAACTGTGTTTTATGTGTCACAACCTACAGATTTTTATAATAACGTAAAATAAACGTCTAATTATCACTCCTTCCTATACAGAAATAAGTTTAAGCTAAATTTCATACGAACTTCCATAAGACGATATGATGTCCTAGTAATTTTTTGAGACAGGACAGTAAACAAAATATATTGAACGTATCACATGAAGTGCTGAAACGTGTATGGATAAAAGAAAACAAAAATACAAACTGTCCAGTATGAGCCAGAAATCTTCTCCAGTTTTCCAGTACGATATTTTATTCCATTTTTCTACAGACTGCCCTATTGCTGTTAAGAAAAAAAATTCATACAACTGTGGCATTAGAAGTGACAAGTGATGAGGAACTAATAACTACGATCGTTGAAACCAGTTGTCTGGCGTTTGGCGTATCTCATACTGGTCTCCATCGTGGGTTGTAGGTGCCCTGATGCGTCTCTGTATAGAGCACAGTTCGTAAATACACGGTTTCATTCACGAGCGGCATTATTGGTAAAATGTATGCTTCTTACGTCATATGTATCACTGCACGTCAGATTCTAGAGCAGAATAAATATTATTTATTTAGACAAGAAGGCAGAAGTACAGTTTTGTTTTTAAATTTTTTGCTTTTTAATAATTTTTTGCACCCTTTATCGGCATTTTGTGAATCATATTATAGTGACTTGTTCCTTGGTAGAGTAGATCAGGCGGACACGGTTCCACGAAACCTAAAAAAAAAATCCGTTTGGTTTACTTAAATTCAAGGTGATCTCCATTAACGGAAGAAGGAACCTGGTGTACCTCACTATTAAGTTGTGGCAAAACTCTGTAGGCAGTCACTTCTTTTAAACATCTAGGGGTAATAGTACGAAGCGATATGAAATCAGTATTAGGGTAGACAAAACAGATTTGTTGGGAGGATTCTGGGAGAGTACAGTATATTCGTTAAAGAAACCAAATTAATGAGACTAATATTATCTGTTCTGGATATTGGTTTAGTTTTAGGAGACCTTGTCAACAGCAGACATTGAAGGAACGTAATAAATCGTACAGGAAACTAATAGGTCACCACAGGAGGAGAGAGTAATGGAGATTTTCAGGGAAATAGAAGGGGATACTCGGAAGAAAGTTGACGTTGTTTTCTTAAAATCCTGTTGGGTAATTCAAGAGCACCACTAGCGAAGGTAGACTGTTCAGCAATACTAATGACTCCACTATACGTCTCTCTTGGTAATTACGAGAATAGGATAAAGAGTAATTAGACCACATACAGATGCATTTTCCCTCTTTTCGAAACGCGAGTAGAAGGAAGGAAGAAAGATTTGGGTGTTACGTTGCCTCTGTGACGAGATCATTAAAAACGGAGTACAAGATCGAACAGTGGACAGCGGGGGAGACATTCGTCCGTGCCCTTTCCAAAGGAACCATCGCGACATTTGCCTTGAGTATTGTAGGGAAATAACGGAGCCACACGAGGATTTGGTCAGCACTCCTGTCGAAAACGAGTCTAGTTTCTTGACTCCTGTCTCATCTCGCTCGGTTGTTCGCGATCAGTATTGGACGGGAAGTGGACCAGAAGACAGCAACTATTTGCAGAAGGACCTACTGGGCACTGATGAATATTGCAGCAACTACTAGTTGACTGTGAAAACAAATAGATGTGTCATATTGCTCATTAATCGGAAAAGAAATCCACTACTGTACAACTACACTTTTGAAGACAAATTGCTGGAAACAGTGATCACTGTAAAATATCTAGTAGTATATATCCAGAGCGGCCTTAAGGGTAATAGAAGTAGGATATGCAGATAGCAGACTGGGATTCATAAGAAGATTTTTACGGAGAAGTAATTGATAGACCAAAGAATTAGCTGACAAGGCGGTTTTTCGACCGATCCTTAAGTGCTGTTCATCAATCTGAGATCCTTTCAAGCTAAGACATATAGAAGAGACAGAGGATCCAACGAAGAGTAGTGCGTTTCGTCACACGATTGTTTACTCCGTGCGAGAGCTTTACCGAGATGCTCAACAAACTCTCCTGTCAGACGCTGCAAAATAGGCGTAATGCATCACGTGGAGGTTTACTATTGAAATTTCGAGAGAGTACTTTTTGGGAAGAGTCGGACGACGTATTAATTTTTCCCACATAGGTCTCGCAAAATGACTAGAACGAGAAAGTTAGAGAAATTAGAGGTTAATACAGAGCTTTACCGACAGTCATTCTTCCCACGCGCCACTCGCGAAATGAACGGCGAAGAGAAATGTCCTCCGCCACACACCGTCAGGTGGTTTGGGGAGTACTGATGTAGATCTCTCTCGCTCTCTCTCTCTCTCTCTCTCTCTCTCTCTCTCTCTCTCTCTCTCTCTCTCTGAAGAAAACGTCAAAAATATCTTACTGAAGAACATGAAAATTCGTAGACAGCAAAATTAATACAGTGACGTTGGAACACTCGAGTTTCATACATCGATATCTGCATCGACTGTGGCTAATGGAAAGTCGTGTTGTGAAACTTCCTTACGTAAGAAAAGCATGTAATGTATTTCGAAATGAACCTTGGCCCTTGTCTTTCATAATCGGTGATCGGTATCGATTCAGAATGAACTTCCCAGGAACGAGTCGGTCAATCTGTCAGTACTGTTTTTTCTGTTTCTAACCTCAATATACGCTCTCCTGCGTCTCTCGTGTCCATCGTTCCTACAAGGTATGAAGGAGAGCCTCTGTAGATGTAGAAAACTAGAAAATTAATGCCTGCAGCCTGTTCGTGAGGCATTTACCACCTAATCACGGGTCGGGCCTCAAATGCCGCTGGTGCACGCAGTTTTGATATGTCAGGATGATTCGCCGCACCCTACACTCCGAAACGCAGAGGGAAGTTCGTCCTGGAGGCTCCTGTTGTTACTGTCTGAGTGCTCCACTACGAAATCTGGTGTTCGGTGGCTCACGTGCGCCGCAAAGAGAAGTGCGCTGCTAAAATAGAAGGGGGAGTGCGGCGAGGCGGTGACGTGCCGTAATGGCGTAGCGCCGCCGCCGGCGGGGACTCTATAACGGTTATTTTCAAATTGAAGAAAAGAAGCACCGAGAGACGAGGACAATTTTTTAAAAGTCGCTTTGAAAGGACGCGCTTTGAATCGCGATGGCGTGCCAACACACCCACATCTTTTGACGAGCAAATAAAAAGCGGGTGTTGTTGGCGGGTGAAAGGGAGCGCTGCCCGCCCGCTTCCGCCGTCTGCAGGCCGGCACGCTGCAGCCGCCCCGCCCGCTGCTGCTGCCGCTGCTCCTCGTGGCTCCCGGCTCCCAGGCCAGCTCCTACGCCGAGAAACAAGTTACCTTCGTCTCACTTAGACCCTGCAGCCATAGGAACCTACGATTACGTAACGAACCTCCGTGCTGATGTTTATTATTTATTACACTACTGGCCATCAAAATTGCTACACCAAGACAAAATGCAGCTGATAAACGGCTATCCATTGGACAAATATATTATACAAGAACTGACATGTCATTCCATTTTCACGCAATTTGGATGCATGGATCCTGAGAAATCAGTACCCAGAACAACCACCTCTGGCCACAATAACGGCCTTCATACGCCTGGGCATTGAGTCAAACAGAGCTTGGATGGCGTGTACAGGTACAGCTGCCCACGCAGCTTCAACACGATACCACAGTTCATCAAGAGTAGTGACTGGCGTATTGTGACGAGCCAGTTGCTCGGCCACCATTGACCAGACGTTTTCAATTGGTGAGAGATCTGGAGAATGTGCTAGCCAGGGCAGCAGTCGAACATTTCCTGTATCCAGAAAGGCCCGAACAGGACCTGCAACATGCGGTCGTGCATTATCCTGCTGCAATGTAGTGTTTTGCAGAGATCGAATGAAGGGTAGAGCCACGGGTCGTAACACATGTGACATCTAACGTCCACTGTTCAAAGTGCCGTCAGTGCGAACAAGAGGTGACCGAGACGTGTAACCAATGGCACCCCATACCATCACGCCGGGTGATACACCAGTATGGCGATGACGAATACACGTATCCAATGTGCATTCACCGCGATGTTGCCAATCACGATGCTCTAATTGGACCCTGGATTCATCCGAGAAATGACGTTTTGCCAATCGTTCTCCCAGATTCATCGTTGAGTACACCATCGCAGGCGCTTCTGTCTGTAATGCAGCGTCAAGGGTAACCACAGCCATAATCTCCGAACTGATAGTCCATGCTGCTGCAAACGTCGTCGAACTGTTTGTGCTGATGGTTGTTGTCTTGCAAACGTCCCCATCTGTTGACTCAGGGATCGAGACGTGGCTGCACGATCCGTTACAGCCATGCGGATAAGATGCCTGTCATCTCGACTGCTAATGATACGAGGCCGTTGGTATCCAGCACGGTGTTCCGTATTACCCTCCTGAACCCACCGATCCCATATTCTGATAAAAGTCATTGGATCTCGACCAACGCGAGCAGCAATGTCGCGATACGATAAACCGCAATTGCGATTGGCTACAATCCGACCTTTATCAAAGTCGGAAACGTGATGGTACGCATTTCTCCTCCTTACACGATGCATCACAACAACGTTTCACCAAGCAATGCCGGTCGACTGATGTTTGTCGGTTGGAAACTTTCCTCATGTCAGCAGGTTGTAGGTGTCGCCACGGGCGCCAACCTTTTGTGTTTGCTCTGAAAAGCTAATCATTTGCATATCACATCATCTTCTTCCTGTCGGTTAAATTTCATGTCTGTAGCATGTCATCTTCGTGGTGTAGTAATTTTAATGGCTAATCGTGTATTTAGAATACGGCAAAACATGCTGAAGTGCAACGAACATACACAAATTGCATAATGCTGCACAAAATAAACAGAACTGAAATTCAACTTGCCCTTTTCTTTGCCCATGGTATCGTGTGAACCACGGATGAAAGGTAACAAGGTAGATTTCACGCTCCTATATTTTCTGAAAGCGCTTGACACGGCGCCCCACTGCAAACTAGTAACGAAGATCCGACCATACGGACTACGCTCCCAGATACGTGAGTGGCAAGAAGGCTTCTTATGTAGTAGAACCCAGTACGTTGTCCTCGACATCAAGTGTTCATCAGTATCGTCAGGAGTGGCCCAGGGAAGGGTGATAGGACTGCTCTTTTCCTCTGCGTACACAAATGAACTGACGGATCCCGCAATGTTTGAACACAGCGTCAGTAATGTGCTGCTTGACAAAGTAACGTCGATTAAATACATCTGCATCTACATTTATACTCCGCAAGCCACCCAACAGTGTGTGTCGGGGGGCACTTTACGTGCCACTGTCATTTCCTCCCTTTCTTGTTCCAGTCGCATATGGTTCTCGGGAAGAACGACTGCCGGAAAGCTTCCGTGCGCGCTCAAATCTCTCTAATTTTACATTCGTGAACTCCTCAGGAGGTATAAGTAGAGGGAAGCAATATATTCGATACCTCATCCAGAAACGCACCCTCGCGAAACCTGGACAACAAGCTACACCGCGATGCAGAGCGCCTCTCTTGCAGACTCTGCCACTTGAGTTTGCTAAACATCTCCGTAACGCTATCACGGTTACCAAATAATCCTGTGACGAAACGCGCCGCTCTTCTTTGTATCTTCTCGACCTCCTCCGTCAACACGACCTGGTACGGATCCCACACTGATGAGCAACACTCAAGTATAGGCTGAACGAGTGTTTTGTAAGCCACCTCCTTTGTTGATGGACTACATTTTCTAAGGACTCTCCCAATGAATCTCAACCTGGCACCCGCCTTACCAACAATTAATTTTATATGATCATTCCACTCCAAATCGTTCCGTACGCATACTCCCAGATATTTTACAGAAGTAACTGCTACCAGTGTTTGTTCCGCTATCATATAATCATACAATAAAGGATCCTTCTTTCTATATATTCGCAATACATCACATTTGTCTATGTTAAGGGTTAGTTGCCACTCCCTGCACCAGTTGCCTATCCGCTACAGATCTTCCTGCATTTCGCTGCAATTTTCTAATGCTGCAACTTCTCTGTATACTACAGCATCATCCGCGAAAAGTCGCATGGAACTCCCGACACTATCTACTAGGTCATTTATATATATTGTGAAAAGCAATGGTCCCATAACATCCCCTGTGGCACGCCAGAGGTTACTTTAACGTCTGTAGACATCTCTCCACTGAGAACAACATGCTGTGCTCTTTGCTAAAAACTCTTCAATCTACCCACACAACTTGTCTGATATTCAGTAGGCTCTTAGTTCTTTCTCAGGCGACAGAGCGGAACTATATCGAACGCCTTCCGGAAGTCAAGGAAAATGGCATCTACCTGGGAGCCTGTATCTAATATTTTCTGGGTCTCATGAACAAATAAAGCGAGTAGGCTCTCACACGATCGCTGTTTCCGGAATCCATGTTGATTCCTACAGAGTAGATTCTGGGTTTCCAGAAATGACATGATACGCTAGCAAAAAACATGTTCTAAAATTCTACAACAGATCGATGTCAGAGCTATATCCTATAGTTTTGCATATCTCCTCGACGACCCTTCTTGAAAACTGGAACTACCTGTGCTGTTTTCCAATCATTTGGAACCTAGGTATAACGTTGCAAAGCGCTAAAAAATGGAACGAGCACGTAAAGGTGGTAGCAGGGAAGGCTTCGTCTTCGGTTTGCTGGGAGAATTGTGGAAAAGAGTAGATCGTCTACAAAAAGAGACCGTGTGTAAAACACTGGTGTGTCCTGTTGTTGAGTATTGCTGGTGTGTTTGGTATCCCCACCAGGTCGGATTTAAGGAAAACATCGACACAGTTTAGAAGCGAGCCGCTAGATTTTTACCAGCAGGTTCGACCAACACGCAAGTGTTACGGAGATGCTTCGTGAACCCAAGTGTGAATTCCTGGAGAGCAGATGACGTCCTTTTCGCGAAACACTGCTGAGGTTTAGAGAACCGGCATTTGGTGCTGGCTACACAACGATTCCACTGTCGCCAACGTAAATTTCACCTAAGATCCAAGGATATAATGTAAAATAAATGAGGGCTTGTACGGAGGCATATAGAGAGTCTCTTTTTTCCTCACTCTGTGTACGAGTGGAACAGGAAAGGAAATAACCAGTATTGTTACAGGGTACCCTCCACCACGCAGCATACTGTGGCTTACGAAGTATGTATGTACATGTAGGTATAGATGTATGGGTGGAAACACTTCATCCACAAATTAATATCTAAATTTTCAATCCATTCATATGCTGCCTGTGTCACTTCCAAGAAACCTAGATTTCCAGGGTAAGCTCGTCTGCTACAGCTTGTTATAATGTGTTTCATGGACTGGTGCACATTATAACAGTCAAATTGAGGAGATGAAGCTTTTCTGCACAAATGATATGGCCCGTATTAATCTTGTTAATTATCTTGCTAGTACGTCGCCGTAATTCTATGCCGGTTGGTCTTTTACATGGTCTCATCAGAGTCTGACATTCTTCTTGGGAAACCCTACTCTACGTCTCTAACCGTTTCTTATTGATGTTGAAATCCGCTGCTTCCAGCGATTCTGACAATATAATGGGTTACTGTCTGGATTTCAATCGGCTCGTCCTAAGTAAAGGCACGGCAGAATAGATTGGAAGTTGGAGAATTGCATTTAATTTTTCATATTCCTCGAGTGGGAAATTCTGTCCTCGCAGATATGGTGGCCCAATGTGGCTTAAGGGTGGTAATTGCACCTTGGGAAGTCTCGGTGGTGGGTGACTAGAGCATTAAAGGTGACATTCAGTATTGCGCTGGCTATTGCACTGTTACGATGTGAGCAAATAACTTTTGTCTTGGTTGAGTTCCGTGTTAACCTCCACTTTTTGTAGTATTCGTCGATCGTACTTAGATCTGCAGACAGTATCTCTTCATAAGGTTCAGGACTTCTCTGTTGAGTGGTCAAAGCCAGGCCGTTCGCACATTTGAACTTCCTCCACAGGGAGATCAGATATATGTGAATTGAACAGATCTGGTGCCAGAACTGTTTGCCAAAGATGAACCCAGGGAAAGACCGCTATTAGATTTCTTTTGTCTGCTTAATTGGTTGAAATACCTCTCAGGCAATATGTTGTTTATAAGCCTAATTGTGGTTTGGCAGTGTAAAGTAATTGCGAGTTTGTTAAGGGGTCCTTCTTTCCACGCTGCATCAAAGGCAGCTGTAAGGTCAACAAAAGCCACTAATGTGTTAAGTCGTTGTTCGAACCCAGCTTCTATGTGCGTGGTTAAGCTAAGTACTTGGTCTCAATCTATATTTCACGAACCACCTCACAATGTGTAGCGTTGGGTACTTTTTGTACCACTGTCTCTTCTACCTTTTCCAAATCATATCGCGAATGGTACGTGGCACGAATGACTGTTGATAAGCCTCCATGAGAGCTCGAATCTCTCAAATTTTGCCTTCATTATAATCTCACAATAGGAAGAAATATATTGGTTGAGTCTTCTATGAAAGTACGTTTTTGGAATTTTATCAGTTAACTACATAGTGACGCCCAATGTCTCTCTTGTAATGTCTGCCATTCGAGTTGAAAATTTTGAAATTTGTGGTAAGGTCTTTTGGGACCAAACTGATGAGGTCATCGGTCCCTAAGCTTTACATATTGTTTAATCAAACTGTAACTAACTTATCCTACGGACGACACATACACACCCATGCCAAAGGGAGGACTCGAGTATCCGACGCCGGGAGCCGCGCAGACCATGACAAGACGCCCCAGACCGCGCGGCTACCCCGCGCGGCCGAGTTGAGTGAGCGTATGTGATGCTTTTGCACCTACTAAACGAAAATGTGATGAAACGTGCTGCCCTTCTCTGGATCTTATTTATTTCCTGTATCTGGTACGAATCCAATACTGAGTATCGGTCGAACGAGGGCTTTGTAAGCTACCTTCTTCGTGGGTGGATTACACTTCCGCAGGAGTCATCCCAAGAATACGAGATTGCAGCACCTGTATTATTCCTAATTAAGACTCAATATTCCTTTTGACATGTTTATTGATTGTCGTCATTCCATTACACAGGTGATGGTTGTCCATATTCGCAATTGCGAATACATTTCATGCATGTCATCGCACTAAAGTCAGTTGTGTATAACTTATTTGCAGTCTAACATCTGCCTTACCTGTAGTTAGTTTTATGAGGTCGTTCGACTTTAAATCGATCAGTACACGCTCACTCTGATATTTGATGTATATGACTGCTTGCAGTGATCGTTCAACAATCACGTAATAGTACAGTAACGGATATTCCGGCCGATTAGTAACATTTATGTATGATAAGGATCAACGCCCAGTCCATGAACCAAGCGTCGATTTTCAGCAGATCTTGTTGCATTTCGCTATAGTTTTGCAGCGTTGCAGCCCCTTTGTATACAACTACACTATAGACGAACAGCCTCACGGATCATTCGTTGTTGTATGTCTATTGTGAACAGCGAAGAGCGATGGTCCTCACTTAGGGTCAGCTCGAAGCTACCTTTACCGTCGATGATTTATCTCCCTTAGAAATATATCGTGTTCTGTGTTCGATACTAAAAAGAGTTAAAAATATCAATAAAAATAAAAACCGAATTTGGAGAGCCAGCGATCAGGATTGGAAAGAAAACCCTGAAAAGTGTTTCCAGGAGATACTTTGATTTTCGCTTCACTAGTCTCGTTTTTGTTACAAAGTGAAGCGTAAATATAACGTACGAAATACAAAAGTTTAATATGCAGTAGTTGAAACAGGAGTCTGATAATAGTCGGCCTATTTTCTATGTCACTCTATGAGAACACTCAGCATGCTGTGAAGGTATCAAAGGAATTAAAATCCAGGGAGGAGCAGGAAACACATTGTGCTTATTACGGTATATTGATAATTTTTTCTTATGGACCGTCTGACAGCAACTGAACAAAACACAATTTTAGTGCCATACGCGTTTCGCCTTTATTTTCTGCAAGGCATCATCAATGGCCTGGAATATGTACATATGTTTGCTATTTAATTTACTTGTGTGTATGTGTGTGTGTGTGTGTGTGTGTGTGTGTGTTTGTGTCCATACACACAAACACAGCCCACAAAAAAAATCACACACCAAAACACACTCACACACACACACACACACACACACACACACACACACGGGCGCGCGCGTGCGTGCACACACACGGATGCATACACGAACGAATCACAGATACTTCAATAATTACAGTCGAAAGTTTGGCAATAACATTCGATCTTTGGCAAAAACATCTGACAGCCGGCAACAGAAACAAAACATTGCATCGAAACAAGTGTTCACTTCATAGTGCTGTAAAATGTGGGGGACAAACCGCAAATTGGCATTTATAAGAAGATGAACAGCACCAAAAGTGCAACAGGACCGTAATATGTAGGAAATCGTCCACGCAACCTGTAAGTACAGTTCCAACATTACTACTTAATAGGAAATACCAACCACCAGAGCTGTTTATAACCTATAGGTACAGTGACCAACATTTAAATTAAATAGCAAACATATGTACATATTCCACGCCACTGAAGATGCTTTGCAGAAAATAAAGACGAAACGCATATGGCACTAAAATTATCAATATACCGTAATATCACTCGCAACTGAGGAAGACAGGACTACAAAAGTTGGACGTTGTTTGTATTTGGAAATTTAGAGGCTTGCGTATGATAGGCAAGCTTGGGGACCTTTATTAAACCAGTCTTCCAAGTGAAGACGACAAGAGAAACAACAAAATTATGTTCTTAGCATCTAAAGTTCGCCTCTGCGACTACGTAAACAGCTCATCCCTGTCTATCTCATGCGCTTTGCTTTTTTATTTGTGGAATACCAACTGGGGCCTGCAGTACATAATTTCTTAATAACATTTTTTTTTTAATTCTGTATCGCAGTTTTTGGCGTTAGCATAATGTTTTGTGATTAAAAACAATTTTTTGTCTGTAATGTTACGTGATGTTTTAATATTATTCGATTTTACTCTCAATTTTGTGTGGTTCCTTCATCTCATCTTTGCTGCGATGGAACTGTGGTTGTCCTGTACAGTCCAATATGTCCATTTGCGCACGCAGGTGCTCATCTTAAGAGGAATAAGTAGGAAAAACTGCTAACGTGTCAAATATGCGAACCAAAAGCTGTTTTTAACTTTGACAATAGGAGGCTAATTTAAGAAAGAGTAGCAGATTTATAATTTAAAGCATAACTGGTGTATGAGTTCCCCGAGAACTGGAAAGAATCTTGGACACAGCAGCTCGTGCTTGGCCGCGTGATAAGCCAAGTACTAAGTCCTCCAGCGTGACTGATGAGCAGTCACAAATCAGTTGGCTGTCTCTGGCGCAGGTGCGCCGTTATCCATGCAAATTAGGTCGTGTCGGGATAGTGGAATAGATATGTCTCCATTACTACATTACAGTCTCTACAACTGACGCACTACACTAGACTTAAAACGTTTACGTTTTTTACGATCAGTCACTTTACTAATGTTAGTTTACTGATAACCATTTAGAAGAGCAGGTCTTATACCACTGCCCACAAAGTAATCAGTCTCTAGACGTTTCTGTCATAGAATAGCAGACACCTGAAACCTTTTTGTTTTTTAATTATAATCGACTAAAGAAGGACTCCACACATGTCGCTCTACCCGTATGTCCTTATGAACAAAAATACTTTGTGACACACTGTGCAATTCGTCACAAATAGCACTCTTTCGCCATGTGCTAGAGTTGGTCTCAGATACACACTCGGGTGGAGTGTGGAAGGCATCGTTGCTTTCGTGCTTCTCTGTGTGCTCTTACCTGTCTCATTTTACCCTTACAGTAAGTGAGTACGGCATCAGTATTTAGGGACTGCATAATATACTCAGACTTCACTGTGCAAACAAATTCCCGGAATTTTCTAATCAGAGTTTTCTAAGATTTTAGGAATATTTGTTCTAGCGTCTCGAGATGAGATTCTTCAGCATTCTCGTTAAACTTATTCCTGAATTAAACGATTCCCGTTCAGCCACACTGTCCTCATTCGCTACAGGTCACCTCTTTGCCATGCTCTCTCTCTCTTTCTCTCTCTCTCCCTCTCAGGAGATGACGGAATGTGGATGTAGCTTAATTCCTGCCTTTTTTTTAATGTGCCAGGAGATGAAGCTATTAGACTCTGAAATCGATGTATATTTGATATCAATAACAGGTGAATGGGAAAAGAAGACTAAAAGGGAGAATTTAAAATATATATTTATTTTACCTCCTCAGGTCTCTATCAGCTGAAGTATCCTTCCATCAGGATGGAAGCAAGATGAAGATGGTCGTATATGTTATTTATTAACAAACCTAAATTTCCCAGCTCTTACTTCCTTATAATTGTAAATCTGCAATTTTTACATCTAAATCTACATCCATAGTCTGAAAACTAATTTGAAGTGCATGTCAGAGGGTACTTACCGCTATAATTATTTTTAGGGCTTCTTCCCGTTCCAAAAACGTACAGAGCGCAAGAATTACTATATGATTGCTTAAATTCCTCTTTACGCTCTGTAATCAGTTTAATCTTGTCCTCCTGATCTCTAGGGGAGCGATACGTAGAGGCTGTAGTATATTCCCAGATGCCTTACTTAAAGCTGGCTCTTGCAACTCTGTAACTATGATTTCATTGGCTAGTTGGCGTCTTTCTTCAAGCGTCGGCAGTTCAGTTTTTTCAGCATCTCCGTGTCGCTCTCCCATGACTCAGATAAGCGTATGACCGTTCGTGCTGCCTTTCTTTGTACACGTTGAATATTCGCTGTGACATAAATTTGAACTTTTCACCTCTTTCCGTACCACAGAAAAAGGGGTCTCAACAGATGAACAGACATACGGATAATAAATGATGAACTCATTTTTTTCGTGTGATATAATTGCAAATTAACTATTTTTGGATTTTATCCTTTACTTTTACTGTGAAACCTTACTTCTTACCTCACTTCATGAGTTTAGGTCAACGGGTAGTAGCATATGCATTTTTTTACAGCTGAGTGAATTTGCGAGTATCAAATTATGTGACTTAAATGGCCGTATCTTTTGATTGCATTGACTTTGAGGATTAAATTTTTTGCACTGATAAGGGACCATAGATCTTAGTGACTGACATAAATTTCAACTTGATATGTCTAACCTTTTCTGAGAGAAAGGGGCCTTAACACACAGACAGTCGGATTACATGAGAGAAAAAAAAATTATTTCGTGTGAAATAAGTACAAATCAACAATTTTCCGATATTTTCCTTTACTTGTACTGTGAATCCCTGCTTCTTATTAAATTTCATGACTGTTAGTTATCGGGAAGTGCTCTATACGTTTTGATGAGTGATTTTGCAAGTTATCAAAATATGTGAGGTAAATGGCCGTACCTTTCGACGGTATTCACTTAGAAACTTAACTGTTTTACACCACCAAGGGACCGTAGGCGTGGTAGCCAGTGTACATGTTATGAGAGTAAGGTAAGAGGCAATGGGGAGCGTATGAAGGCGTATGAACAGTCGACTTTCCTCGCTCATTGCTCGAATGGAATAGGACAGAAAATCAATGATGTTAGTACCCTGTATATTTGAGGACTGTACTTGCAGATGTACGCTGGTGTCCAAAATTAAAACATCTAATCGCTATTTCCCTGTCCTGTGTCTAAGTCATGATGTGATGATACCAACTGTCAACAGGTATCCATACGATCGTGTTCTGCACGGAAGGGGGCATTCAGTTCAACGGACAACGACGCCAGCAGTGACGTCAGGGCACCCATCAAACGGGATAGTATTTGTCGTGTAGTCCCACATCGGCAATCCATGTGTACACACTCACAGACGGTGCAGTATGGCACAGAAAAGACGCCTGCCATTCGCTCTGCAGTGGAAAGTGGAGAGCCACAGGAAGAATGGTAGCACGACTGTGGCAAACTGACGTGGCACGGTGGCTTAATGTGAATCGTTCTGTTGTTTCTCAGATGTGGCGACAGTTTGTAGAGACTGAAACTGTATTCCAAAGACCAGGGCAGGGCCGACCAAGTGACATCCGAAAGAGAGGACCATTATTTGCCTGTAAGGGCACGAAGGTACCGCTTTAATACTGCACGGCAGCTGGCATCTGATCTCGCGTCATCCACTTGACGTGTTGTATCGAGACAAACGGTGTACAGAAGGCTTCGGCAGAGTGGCCTCTACTGTCGGAGACTTGCTGTGTGTGTACCTCTGACGCGTCTCCACAGAAGGGAACGTCTAGAGTGGAGTCGACAACATGCCACCTGGACGATTGAACAGTGTGCCAATGTTCTACTCACAGATGAGTCCCGACCTGGTTTAGAAAGTGACTCTCGACGTATTCGCCTTTGGAGGAACGTGGAACACGATTTCGGGACCCAAACATTGTGGAAAGAGACCAATATTGAGGAGGATCCCTAATGGTGTGGACAGGGATTATACTGACCATTCGAGATGCTCTTCGTGAAGTTGTAAAGGCGAATCGGCAAGGTTTAACTGCTGTAGGGTATCGTGAAGAGATCTTGAGACCTTATGTGCGGTTGTGGCGAAGTGCTATGGACCCAGACTCCGTATTGATGGACAATAAAGCTCGA
Organism: Schistocerca cancellata; assembly: GCF_023864275.1. Taxonomy (NCBI): domain Eukaryota; kingdom Metazoa; phylum Arthropoda; class Insecta; order Orthoptera; family Acrididae; genus Schistocerca; species Schistocerca cancellata. The sequence continues at coordinate 773,273,021 of NC_064629.1, forward strand.
CCTCATAGAATACTTGTGGTTGATGATTTCTTGGAAAAGGAAGATACTGCATGCATGGCGTGGTCTGCTCGCTCTTCCGATTCTAATCCCATAGAGTACTTCTGGCATGCCCTGCGGAGACGGGTTCCATCACGTCAGCATCCACCAACCAATCCCCAAGACTTGCGAGTAGCTCTGCAGAAAGAATGAGCGTTAATGCCTCAACATGAGATTGAGGACATCATTCACGGCATGTCCCGTCGTTGTCAGGCCTGTGTTGCTGCCAGAGGTGCAACATTACTCAGTTGTCGGAGTGTCTATATCTACATCTACATACATACTCCGCAATCCACCATACGGTGCGAGGCGGAGCGTACCTCGTACCACAACTAGCGTCTTCTCTCCCTGTTCCACTCCCAAACAGAACGAGGTACAAATGACTGCCTATATGCCTCTGTACGAGCCCTAACCTCTCTTATCTTATCTTTGTGGTCTTTCCGCGAAATATAAGTTGGCGGCAGTAAAATTGTACCGCAGTCAGCCTCAAATGCTGGTTTTCTAAATTTCCTCAGTAGCGATTCACGAAAAGAACGCCTCCTTTCCTCTAGAGACTCCCACCCGAGTTCCTGAGGCATTTCCGTAACACTCGCGTGATGATCAAACCTACCAGTAACAAATCTAGCAGCCCGCCTCTGAATTGCTTCTATGTCCTCCCTCAATCCGACCTGATTGGGATACCAAACGCTCGAGCAATACTCAAGAATAGGTCGTATTAGAGTTTTATAAGCGGTCTCCTTTACAGATGAACCACATCTTCCTAAAATTCTACCAATGAACCGAAGACGACTATCCGCCTCCCCTACAACTGCCATTACATGATTGTCCCACTTCATATCGCTCTGCAATGTTACGCCCAAATATTTAATCGTCGTGACTGTCTCAAGCGCTACACTACTAATGGAGTATTGAAACATTACGGGATTCTTTTTCCTATTCATCTGCATTAATTTACATTTATCCATATTTAGAGTTAGCTGCCATTCTTTACACCAATCACAAATCCTGTCCAAGTCGTCTTGTATCCTCCTACAGTCACTCAACGACGGTACCTTCCCGTACACCACAGCATCATCAGCAAACAGCCGCACATTGCTATCCACCCTATCCAAAAGATCATTCGTTGTTGTTGTTGTGGTCTTGAGTCCTGAGACTGGTTTGATGCAGCTCTCCATGCTACTCTATCCTGTGCAAGCTTCTTCATCTCCTAGTACCTACTGCAGCCTACATCCTTCCGAATCTGCTTAGTGTATTCATCTCTTCGTCTGCCTCTACGATTTTTACCCTCCACTCTGCCCTCCGGTACTAAATAGGTGTTCCCTTGATGCCTCAGAACATGTCCTACCAACCGATCCCTTCTTTTAGTCAAGTTGTGCCACAAACTCCTATTCCCCCCAAATCTATTCAGTACCTTCTCATTAGTTATGTGATCTACCCATCCAATCTTCAGCATTCTTCTGTAGCACCACATTCTCTTCTTGTCTAAACTATTTATCGACCATGTTTCACTTCCATACATGGCTACACTCCATACAAATACTTTCAGAAACGACTTCCTGACACTTAAATCAATACTCGATGTTAACAAATTTCTCTTCTTCAGAAACGCTTTCCTTGCCATAGCCAGTCTACATTTCCTTTCTACTTCGACCATTATCAGTTATTTTGCTCTCCAAATAGCAAAACTCATTAACTACTTTAAGTATCTCATTTCCTAATCTAATTCCCTCAGCATCACTCGACTTAATTCGACTACATTCCATTATCCTCGTTTTGCTTTTGTTGATGTTCATCTTATACCCTCCTTTCAAGACACTGTCCATTCCGTTCAACTGCTCTTCCAAGTCCTTTGCCGTCTCTGACAGAATTACAATGTCATTGGCGAAACTCAAAGTTTTTATTTCTTCTCCATGGATTTTAATACCTACTCCGAACTTTTCTTTTGTTTCCTTTACTGCTTGCTCAATACACAGATTGAATAACATCGGGGAGAGGCTACAACCCTGTCTCTTTCCCTTCCCAACCACTGCTTCCCTTTCATGTCCCTCGACTCTTATAACTGCCATCTGCTTTCTGTACAAATTGTAAATAGCATTTCGATCCCTGTATTTTACCCCTGCCACCTTCAGAATTTGAAAGAGAGTATTCCAGTCAACATTGTCAAAAGCTTTCTCTAAGTCTACAAATGCTAGAAACGTAGGTTTGCCTTTCCTTACTCTTTCTTCTAAGATAAGACGTAGGGTCAGAATTGCCTCACGTGTCCCAATATTTCTACGGAATCCAAACTGATCTTCCCCGAGGTCGGCTTCTACCAGTTTTTCCATTCGTCTGTAGAGAATTCGCGTTAGTATTTTGTAGCTGTGACTTATTAAACTGATAGTGCGGTAATTTTCACATCTGACAACACCTGCTTTTTTGGGATTGGAATTATTATATTAAGATCATTTACGTAGATAGAAAACAACAGCAGATATACCACACTTCCATGGGGCACTCCAGACGATACCCTCACCTCCGATGAACACTCACCATTCGCGTTAGTATTTTGTAGCTGTGACTTATTAAACTGATAGTGCGGTAATTTTCACATCTGACAACACCTGCTTTCTTTGGGATTGGAATTATTATATTAAGATCATTTATGTAGATAGAAAACAACAGCAGACCTACCACACTTCCATGGGGCACTCCAGATGATACCCTCACCTCCGATGAACACTCACCATCGAGGACAACGTACTGGGTTCTATTACTTAAGAAGTCTTCGAGCCACTCACATATGTGTATGAAAATCCGTTAAGTAGAAATAAAACGAAGAACAGTTTTGTTTACCGTTATGCATGTGGCAGTTGCTTACGTTCTGTATTCTTTACATTGTTTCTACTTTACTATCACCTGCTTATACTGTCTTGTTGAAAAAAAATTCAACCTTGTAAAATTTCCGTTTGTTGCTGTAATTTTGGATACCAGTGTAGAAGTGATATGTTTTCTGTTTTAGCGCAGAGAATTTATTTGATCGATGTTTTATTGCGCTCGGGTTGCGGTCGCGTGTAGATGACAGATGAGTAGCGGTGGCGAAAACGCGAGACTTGTTTCCTTTGGGAATGTTGCAACAAAGCGAGCAGGCGGCTGGCGGCAGCGCGAGGCGGGGCGGCAGCCTCCAGCTGCGCGGCGCGTGCCGCCGTCGCATTCAGGCCTGATTATAGGTAAGCACTGCCCCCGTAATGCTTATCATTAGGCGTCATTGTGCACGCAGCACGTGCTGTCAACCAGATATACCGACTCCACATCTGCCCCGGCCAAAGCCACTTCCCGTCCCGCTCTCGGCTGGAGACTTAACAACAAAGAAAGTTTCGGAAGCTCCGACCCGAGGAACCTGCAGTCATGTTGCCGGAAACTACGTCTACGTATGTCTTAGTACTACACTGCTATATTAACTCCCGTTCTCAACTAAGGGAATAGTTATTAATAATTTTAAGACACCGAATTTTTTGCTGTGTGAAATTTCATCATTTTTTCACTTACTACTGGCTGCATTTGTTGCTATAGGTACACTTTTCTTCCTAAGTATGATAGATTCTTCGACGACAAGCTGCCTATTGGCTTCTGTCTCGGGTTCTTCGGCCGACGTTCATCTAATGATTTTTCTGACGTTTCGCCAGCACGAGTGGCTGGCATTGTCAAAGCTTCACCCTCCATTGCCGGTGGAGGCTGAAGCTTTGACAATGCCACTCACTCGTGCTGGCGAAACGTCAGAAAAATCATTAGATGAAAGTCGGCCGAAGAACCCGAGAGAGAAGCCAATAGGCAGTTTGTTAACAAGTGGCCACGAAAGCCTTAACAATTTTGTATTCTTCGATGACTTTTGCACAGCATACAAACCATAGTTACAGGTGTATGAAACTCTAGAAGTTATTTATGACAAAATTAACGAACTGCAACATTTTAAACTTCATGTTTAGAAATAACTCAAGTTTTATAGTTAATTATCTCAATTTTTCCACAGTTTTTTAATAGATTTGCAAAATTCTAGAGTTTCATACACCTGTAACTACTGTTTGTATGCTATGAAATATTCATCGAAGAACCTCTCTTACTTAGGAAGAAAAGTGTACCTATAGCAACAAATGCAGCCAGTAATAAGTGAAAAATGATGAAATAACACATGTAAAAAAAAGGTATTTTGCTACGTTTTTGAACTTTCACTGCAATGCGTGTGAGTCCTCAATCCTTCCTGGTCATGGTGACAAAGTTTTATGAATTTATTTGTAAAAGTATAGACAGTAGAAATTAAAATGTCCTGTGGTGACTCTCCTGCTCCAAGTCGGCTCGTTTGACGTCCTGCCCCCCTTAATGCCTGCGAAATTTTACCTGCTTTGACAAAAATTTGTTAAGCTTATTCTCTAATAAATTACATTTTAATGACATTTGATAGTTCACGAAAACAGAAGTACAGCGGTAAAACTACTGCCAGTGCTCACTCTGAAGCGTTTCGCAAAAATAGTTGGTTGGTTTGTTGATTTGGGAGAGGGGATCAAACAGTGAGCTATCGGTCCCGTCAGATTAGGTAGGGATGGAGAACGAAATTTGCCGTGCCCTTTCAAGGAACCATCCCGGCATTTGCCTGAAGCGATTTAGGGAAATCATTGAAAACCTAAGTCAGCATGGTCGGACGCACGTTCGAGACGTAGTCCTCCTGAATGTTAGTCCAGTGTGAAAAAATAGCAAAGAAATGTGCAAATGAGAAACTCATTTTTGCCTAGGGAAACTGAGTTGCGCTGGCTCACTTCGTCCTCACTTTTGCTATATTGCACTACAACTTTTGCCATATTTTTTCTTTTAAGCATTGACAAGCGCTACACCTCCGGGCTCCAGTTTTCACGAGTTTTCAGGTATACAGCTCCAGCAGAAAAGAAGTATTTGTTTTAAGTAAGAGCTGATCAGAAAGTGCTTCTTCGTTTTCTTACTGATGCTTCCTGAATATCTTTTGTAGTTTGTGTGGCATTGCTATGTCCTCGTAACTTTTAACAATCTGTATTTTTTCTTAAGGACGACGTTTCAGCTTAGGGTTCAGCGCGAATAAAGATAACCGCGGAGCACCGTCTTTTGAGATACATATTGCTGATACAAGGACTGAAAAAAAGCTTAAGGTATTTATTCTACTGTTATTGCGACTGTTTTATCCTATCGTATCCTGTGCAATTATTATTATTATTTATAATGATTTTGTAGTTGTTTCTCTAATTTGTATAAAATTCGGCCAGAATTATTCAACGAAATAGAGCAGCTAGAGAACCTGTTTTTACCAGAAGTTTTTATATCCATTTTTCCTAGTCTGATATAAGAGACAATGTGATTACCCTACTTTGATTGGCTTAAATTAACCATTATATAAATACTATGGTAAGTTTTCAGACACCGATCACTGCTACACAAATGATTGTTGAACGGTGGAAAATGGGCTGATTATGACGAAGTAACGTGATCTAGCAACTCAGCCTTCACCTTCTTCCTAAAGTATAGAGAACGCTACTAACAGAAATTTAGTGGTACACTCACAGTGATAATCACAATTAACATCCTATTCAGACCGTGACACTTAACTGCTCACACGTAACATCAGGATGACCTAAATAATGAAAAAAAAAATGGAAAACTATGACGGGAGTCAACGTAAAACGAATTGAATAATTCAAAAAATATTTACGAAATATAGTGTTGAACGATGTACAACAAGTAAAAATTTTGTTTCTGTATTCAATAGTTTCAAAAACTACTGCTTTAAAAAATTACACAGCATTGGTAGACAATATTTTCTTATACCTTTAGTTGCAAACGGCTTCAGAATGTCATGTCGGCTAAGAGAAGTCTCCACTTCACGCGAGGAACCCTGATGATCACAGAGTAAACTTCATTCGAAACAGTACTGTAGAAGTCCAAGCAATAACGACAGAGTGTCAAGATATATGTGTTTTTAAGAAACTCCTGTAAAAACTAGATAAGAATTTAAGAAAAGTAGAAAGAGCCATGAGACAAGCTACTGGAAATGAATAAATTGCTTCAAGGGTAGATACTGAGATAGTCACAGGTATCCAACGAACTGCAGACGTATTGAGTACCTTATTTTTTGTATGTAGCACAAAACTTTGGTTACAACTGTTCTTTGGTGAATAGTCTACTGTTTCCAAGCACAACGTTCTAAGCCAAAATTGATAAAACTGAACTTCTTTATCAATCTCCAAACTATTTGGTAAATATTGCGGCTTAGCTACGGCGTTCGCTTGTGTCAACCATGAAATCTTTCATGTTCAGAAAAACCAGAACACCATAAACGCCTGGAGACAGGGCATATACGTTAATATGTTCTGCGGATGATTAGCATTTGAACCACGTCCGCCCGCGGTTTCAAGATCAACATCGATATCGCGGCGAAACACCACCTACCGGTAAAATGTGCCTGGGCCTCCCGTTGTCCCCTATAACCCGAAGGTAATGGTCCAGTGTGAGTTGAGCAGACGTGTAGGATGCCCCGCAGACGTAAATGCGAACTGTTTCGTTGAATCCGTGAGTTTCAAAGAGGGTGCATTATCGGCATGAGAGAATATGATGCATCCATCCGATGGGTAATTGCTGCTCGTGTGGGACGAAGTGTTTCGGCAGTGCTACGGTTGTGCAGAATGGTTCACAGAAGGCCGTAGAGCACGACGAGATGGGTCAGGTCACATATGCCAGACCACGCCCCCCTCCCCCCTCCCGAGAAGATCGACACGCCATTCGAATGGCATTGCAGGAGAGATCTGCGTCCTCTTCGGCTCTGGCGCAACTGTGTAACACATCGTAAACTATCAGAGGCGACAGTCCGTCGCCGTTTATCAAGGCATGGGTTACGTGCCCGTCGTCCACTTCTCCACCTACCTTTAACGAATGTTCAGAAACATGCTTGACGGCAATGACGCATGGAACTACGTACTGGGCACAGGAATGGCATCAGATAGTGTTTACGGACGAATCAATGTTCTGTTTGTTTTAAAATTATGGCCGCATTTTGGTTCGCCGTAGGCAGGGGGAGCTTCATCACAGTGACTGCATTCGCATAAGTCATACAACGTCAGCTCAGTGCCTTATGGTACGAGGGTTGCCCAGTAAATAATGCCCCATATTTTTTTCTCCGAAATAAAAAATATTAGAAATGTGACACTTTAGGTGCGAGTTATTTGAAGTTTCCCGCGTGTGTACGCAAAGTTTCAATTTCCTCCGACAGAGAGCGGTAGTGTAGGAATGTTCTAAAATGGCGTCTGCAGGTGACATCCGTCGTAAACAACGTGCAATGATTGAATTTCTCGTAGCAGAGGAAGAAACCGTGGGCAATATTCATAAACGCTTGTGCAAAGTCTACGGAACATCTGCAGTCGATAGGAGTACTGTTGGTCGCTGGGCACAGAGGGTGAAAGCATCAGAGGGCGGTGCTGCGGAGCTCCGAGATTTGCCGCGGTCGGGAAGGCCTCCCACGGCTGTCACGCCTGACATGTTGCAGCGGGCTGATGTTCTCATTCGACGGGATCGACGCATTACGACTCGACAATTGGCACTGGAGTTGTCAGTAAGCAAAGGAAGTGTGGATGTGATTATCAATCAGCTTGGATACTCAAAAGTGTGTGCAAGATGGGTTCCTCGGTGTCTTACTGTCGATCACAAATCCCAAAGAAAAGACATTTCTTTCGATTTGTTGCGACGCTTTCACGTTGACGGGGAGGCCTTTTTGTCACGGATTGTGACAGGTGATGAAACTTGGGTGCATCATTTTGAGCCCGAAACAAAAAGACAATCGATGGAATGGCGTCATGCTTATTCTCCACAGAAGAAAAAATTCAAAACAGTTCCTTCAGCCGGAAAAGTCATGATGACTGTGTTTTGGGATTGCGAGGGCGTAATTCTCATTGATGTGATGCCAAAAGGCAGTACCATAAATTCAGAGGCTTATGTCAAAACATTAGACAAACTTAAGCAGCGCTTCCAGCGCCTTGGGCGTCATGTTAACCCACAGGATGTTTTGATTCAGCATGATAACGCTCGTCCTCACACAAGTAGGACTTGTGAACACATCGCGAAACTGGGTTGGATAGTGTTACCCCATCCACCCTACAGCCCCGATTTGGCTCCTTCAGACTTTCACTTGTTTGGGCCAATGAAGAATTTCATTCGTGGAAGACGTTTTGCCGATGACGAAGAAGTGATTCACGAAGTGACAACCTGGCTCCGTAGGCAGAGTACAGATTTTTACCGGCAGGGAATACACGCTCTTGTGTCTCGCTGGAAAAAGGCCGTCGAACTTGAAGGAGATTATGTGGAAAAATAAAGCAAGTAGACAAAACATCAGTCTTTCACATATGTAAATTTGATTGTTGTGGAATAAATACTTCTGGAGAAAAAAAAATATGGGGCATTATTTACTGGGCAACCCTCGTACAACCACAGAACATAGTTGGTGTGTGTCCGTGGCACAGTGACCAGTGTGGCCTTCGTGAATGACATCCTGCAGACCATAGACATACCCTTCCTGCACAACACAACAGACACCAGTTTTCAGAAAGACAATGGGCGACTACATGTTTCTGCATGAACACGTGTCTTCTTGGCGTCACAGGACGTCAGTCTTTTGCCCTGGCTCACCAGATCAGTAAACTTATCGCCAGTCGAAATTGTGTGGGATATAGTGACACGACGGGTGCAGTGCTGTCACCTATTGCCAATCACCGCGGACAAACTTTGGAACCAAGTGAACTCATCAATGATGGCTACACCACAGGACTCCATTCGCGCCTTATACTCGTCGATGCCACGACGCCTTTAACAAGTTATCAGGACCCCTTGGCGGATCCTGTGCCTACTAAGCAACAGGACACATACTGAACTGAGGTGACGTAAATACTTATCATTCCAGCAGATCATACTAATGTACATCTCCTGTGGGTATGAAAGTCACATCTCTAGTCGTTCAAGGTGTTCTGTTCGTTCTGAACATGAGTGTATAATGTAGATTTTTACCCCTCGTAACAACAGATATTTATCTCCATTGAATGTGATACGAGTATTAATGTGAAATAAGTGTAAAGTTAGATGCATAGGAAGACTGGAGACGTGTAATGATCATAAAAGACACAAACATCATACCGCAATACTGTGAGATGGGTCATTTCTATACTGGTAGATATGGAGGTCGTAAAGGGACATCCTACTCTAGCATTACTTTTTCTCAACAGTATTTGTCGATACCAGTATTATTTTTCGAAATTTGGGTAGGTCAGTATTATGTCAGATGCATTTCTGAAAACTTTCATATAATTTTATACACAATATGTTCTATTTCCAGCTAAAATGTATGAAAAGGAATTACTTTATAAAATATTTTAGTTTCGATGTTATAATCGATAAGTACTAGTTCTGAATGTACAGTTAAAATTATTTTTTTAGAAACATTTGAAATTACGAAATATTTGCACACTTAAAATTTCTATTATTAATTACCCAATCGTGTACTATTTACTACGTTTATTTCTGGATTCTTTATGAAATAATAATCTAAATTAATAATATAACGGAAACTGGTAGGAATTCATTTGTTACGAAAAATTGTAAACCCCTTGGAACATTGTTTTTTCCTCAGAGTGTGAGTGTCGTAAGCTTGTCTCTGATATTATTGGACGTATTTTTATATAATAGGTGCGAACAATGTAATTTCGGCTTTGTCAATGTGAAAAATCAAAAGACAGTATGATATTCTAAAATGTGAGAAAATATATTTACGTAAAAAAATTTGGCAACAACAATCTACAAATTTATTTATTTCAAACATACCGTGAGGACCTGATGTGAGATTTTCAGCTTCAAGAATCAGACCCCTAGACAACAGAAACTGGAGCCATCTCAACATGACGGGAGAAGTAAACTTGAAAGTTTATTGCACTCTTCGCTCGTCTCAAAGTCTTCATAAAGACTTTGCTTATTAATTGCCTGGACTGGACATTGTTGAAGGCGCACAACAGCTGGAAAAAGGAAAGAGGGGGGAGATTACAAGGCGACTGTGGAATTGCTGACAACAGTTTTACTATCTTTCCTTGGACATATCACCTGCGCCCAATGAGAAGCAACATAAACCATGGGTAAGCACGTACCTTCCACAACTCAAGTGTCATTCTGTAAGGAGATACCGTTGCCATGCTTTACACTGACAGACCTATGCAAAAGCAGTTTTACAAGCAAATGGACTACTTTTCACTCTCTGATGGGCTCAGTTACAATATTTCATTATTTCCGAGCGTAAGTTCACCTGTGGCCACATTAAGAACAGAAAATACGAAGGAAATCTCCATTTCACTAACGCTAGCGAACCGATATGCAATACTGAAATGAAAACCGTACTGAACAATGCACTGGGTTTAAGAACTCAGATTGCTACGTAACAGGTTATTGCTAGTTAATTTTTTCATAAATTACTTGATGTAATTTCTTTCCATTAATGATGGAAGCAAAAGAAATAAATTAAAATTTGGGCTGCCGGGACTCGAACCCGGGCCTTCTTGCTTGCTAAGCAGAAATGCTAACCTTTTTTTCTATTACATTACATTACATTACATTACACCACCACAGCACTGTTGTGAATATTGCTGCATGAACTACCCAAGTTGAGTGATCGCCCCAACGCAAACTTCATATCTTATGCTTATTTTCCCTTTACATTGTCACTATTGTCAGGGCTCTCCAGCACTGGAATAGCACCCCAGCGCTGAACGTAATGGGAAAGTCCTGTACCATAGGTGATCTATAGATGTTATAATAACATTACGGTAAAATTCGCATTTCGCACGGCTGGTCAGAAATATTGCACAGGACTCTACTGTTCACAATAACTGCAAGAAATGGGATTGACACTCAATTATCGCCTACTAAGGCTAGTACACTGAGTAACAACGACTGAGAATCTGTACAGATTTTGTTCTATAATACTCTGCGTACGCAGAACAGGGTTTGTTATCACTCGCACTGGCGGTGATGTGGAGACTGGTGGAGCGAACAGGCGTGTCCTTTGGTCGATGACGGGAGTGTTCACCAAGTGAACGGCTAGTTAGAAGCAATGTCCTGAGTGTAGCGAAAGCAGTCGTAAAAGTGCGATCTGGATCGAAAAACGTAAACACAAGCAAGGGCAATCACTTAGCTATCAACGGCGCGTATCGAAAGCTTCAGAGGATAACGAGGAACTGTGGGACAAGTATTTACTAGCACCCTCGCCTGAGTGGAGGGGCCACGAGGCATGTCCGCGACGGCTGCGCCCTGCGTGTGAGCGAGCTGTCACACAGCCTGACAAGGATCCCCTTCAGTGCGACGTCGTAAGCTCATTCCTTAGTGAGGCTCATTTGAAAGTGTTGTGTTAACAATTGTGATAGGAAAAATATTGGCAGCTAATGACTCACCATGTGCATCTCCCGGATGCCATAAAATGAGTGTCCGGGAGCTGCAGAGATCAACCTTCTGTGGGATGTGTATATTAAATTTCACAAAATGGACATCGTCGACATTCAAGAAATGTTCAAAACAAACCACTAATTTGCACCATGAACAATGTATGAAAACTGGCGCGCCACAGTGATTACAAGGGATCGCACCACCAAGATCGAACGGGAGCTCCTTGGGAGTTATAAACTATGCAGAACGTTCAACTAGGTATCCACTCTCAAAGAATGCATATAGAATTACATTGATTTAACGGAGTGATGGAAACTGATGGAATGTGATAGGATGCAAACGAATGCGAAACTGTCTGTCGCGGAGCTTATCGTGAAGCTAGCCTTTAAGGTGTAGCTGCAGATAGTCCGATAATATGTTTTATAGGAATAGAAAAAACAAACATCCAGATACTGAATTTGGCCAGTGGTTCCGGGTGATATGAACTTCAATGTCACACACTTTGAGGGGGCTAGTTTTCTCCAAGCGAGTACGATTTTTATACAAGACCGGGAATCAAGCAACAGCAAGTTATTTTAACCAGCTACAAACATCCAGATACTGAATTTGGCCACTGGTTCCGGGTGATATGAACTTCAATGTCACACACTTTGAGGGGGCTAGTTTTCTCCAAGCGAGTACGATTTTTATACAAGACCAGGAATCAAGCAACAGCAAGTTATTTTAACAAGCTACTGGTCGAAAGCAGTGCCCATACAATAGTTGTAGTTCTCTTACGCCTTTTTTCCCATTATTGCTTGCTGTGACAAATATTTCCTATTGCCCTTGTGAGTTGATGTACACGAGAAAGAATCGCAGGGTACAGAGCACCTGCAACTTTTCGCAACTCAATAAGTAACTTTCCAGCCAATTTACCATGCAGATTGGTTTAGGAATGCGTTAAGGCACTGATATTAGTTAATCTTGATAAAACTCACTTGGTACCTCATTTTTCAGGATTCCTTTAATATGCATTTCCTTTTCAAATTCCGATTGGTCAGAGTCGAAAACAAATTCCTTACTGAACGATTGGATAAGTTTGTTTATCGTGGCTACAAATTTTCAAGCAGATTTCGCAGTTTACTGTGCATCGTCAAGTTGACACTTGGTTTGAAATTTCGTTATCTTATGTCTTCCAATCCTGTAGCACTGTTTGAAGTTATGCGACCACCCACTGCTTTCTTTGAAACCACTGTAATCTATGTTGCGCGCTATTTCATGTGAATAACGTAGTAGGTCACTATCATGCAAATCCAGTAAATTGTATCGAGCATCCTTGAAACGCGCAAAACACAAGTTTTTGTAACATATGCGCCTTGTCCTTTCTTGAATATCCGTAGTTTTTCTTATGTACTATACGGTCATATTGCAGCGAACTTACTCAAAATTTGTTCATAACTGTTTTTGTATCGTGCTACCGATGATCTTCCATGTACGTAATTATGTTTAGTACCCGCTCCTTGGACAACAGCCGTCCTTTACTATGTTCCACTGGAGACGGGATTTGTGGCTCCCTGTCCGACAAGGATGATAAGCTACATGGTTCGACGCGCTTTTAAATATCACTATCACTTTTTAAGCATGTATCGTCATGATTGCACTCCTTATGTAAATTCTCCGCACAGTCGAGCGTGTACGACACCGCACATTCCACTGACTCATCTTGCACAAACGCTAGTATTTCATCTGACACTTCCTTCTCACTCTGCGAAATTCCTTGCGTTCCTTTCTGACTAAATGTCAATTTCGGCAGCTGTTGTTGTAAATATAATGCATAGTTTGCTTTGTTTATCGTTGCAATGCTCTGTTTGGTATTAACACCACTAGCACTGTAGCACTGTTGTGAGCTACTCGTCGTCTAAGTAGTTCAACTACGCTTCGTAGCTTCATGCTGTGCTCACCACTGGATACCTCCAGTGCCGCCCTTGTCGCCATTAGCAGTGTACATAGTGGCTGCATGGTAGATAATATGTGGGGCGTCGAATGCCGTAAACATCATTGGCCTTTTGTCACCTTGCACTCAAGAGTTTCCTTGTAAGCGTGTCTGGAAAAAAAATGGTTCAAATGGCTCTAAGCACTATGGGACTTAACATCTGAAGTCATCAGTCCCCTAGACTTAGAACTACTTAAACCTAACTAACCTAAGGACATCACACACACCCATGCCCGAGGCAGGATTCGAACCTGCGACCGTAGCAGCAGCGCGGTTCCGGACTGAAGCAAGAAGCGCTCGGCCACAGCGGCCGGCTAGGCGTGTCTGACTTTTCATCCAAGTCGATACTCAAGCTGGGCGGTGAATCCGAATCACTGTCGGATACTTAACCTTCCGTAGAAATGATCATCTATCTTGCTCATCAGTTACTGCAGAGCACTTTCAATGCAACTCCGCGAGACAACGACTCGTCAAGAGGATACAGCACACCGATTCCACAGAGGAGCCACCGAACAGAACATCGAATTTGCATTGTCATTTAGAGCAGTTGAAACCACTCCTTTAAAGGCTCTACTGCCGTCAAGCACATAGCATCAGTTGTTTAGTATTCATCAAGGGCCTTTCTTTCGGTACGGTGCAGTGGAGTGCATTCAGACGCGAAGTTGGCAGATTCCCGTATTGTTATACTGATTAGCAGATGGAAATGGCTGTGGCATTTAACATTCGTATCGCAACAGATTTTCAGAAAGACGGTGCCCAGACAGGAGAACGTTGTGATACACGTCAGTCCGTTGGTGGACTGATGCGTCTCATGTGTTATCCATAACTCATTTAAAATCATTACTATCTGAATTCTGTTCCAATTAATTAATAAAATAGTTGTTGTTGTTGGCCAGCCGGGGTGACCGAGTGGTTCTAGGTGCTACAGTCAGGTTCGAATCCTGCCTCGGGCATGGATGTGTGTGATGTCCTTAGGCTAGTTAGGTTTAACTAGTTCTAAGTTCTAGGGGACTGATGACCTCAGAAGTTAAGTCCCATAGTGCTCAGAGCCATTTTTTGTTGTTGTTGTTGTGCTCTTCAGTCCAGAAATTGGTTTGATGCAGCTGTCCATGCTATTCTATCCTATGCAAACCTCTTCTTCCCCGAGTAACTACTCCAACCTATATCCTTCTGAACCAGCTTAGCGTTTTCATCTCTTGGTCTCCCTCTACGATTTTTATCCTTCACGCTTCCCTCCAGTACTAAATTAGTGAGCCCTTGATGCCTCAGAATGCGTCCTACCAACCGATCCCTTCCTCGAGTCAAGATGTACCACAAATTTCTCTTCTCACCAGTTCTATTCAGTACCTTCTCATTAGTACGTGATGTACCCACCTAAACTTCAGCATTCTTCTATAGCACCACATTTCAAAAACTTTTATTCTTATGTTGTCTAAACTATCTATCGTCCTTGGGGTTTCACTTCCATACATGGCAACATTCCATACAAATACTTTCAGAAAAGACTTCCTTACAATTAAATCTATACTCTTTGTAGTACAGACCGCTCGGCTAATCCTATTGGGGAAGGCTGTGAAACAATACGCAATCCTCCCGGGATACAACAACGCATCAGAGATTCAATGCGACGTCGGGTTGATGCATATATCCTTGCTAACGGAGGGAATTTTGAACATTTCATTTAGGAAAGTGTTTCATCTGTGGTGATACCTTATAGTCCTTTGTTTTTCCCATGGTTAATATGTTGAAGTGTTGTAGAGACTAAGCTCTAACATGGAAATGAAACCTTTCGGGGCCCAAGTCCATAATTATCACACATTTTCTTCCTTTACGTGAGAGGCATGTTTGCTGAAAGTTGCCATACCTCTTCGTTACACCCTGTATAAGTGGACCAGAGATGAATGGGGCATCATTGTAGCAACGATTCGAGTCGCAAATACTTTATCAACCTGTTTATTATCTGCCATAAGTGAGTTTGATATTGGGCTGACTGTTACGATCTGGCTCCTGGGGACAAGCGTCTAGGAAACGCCGAAGCTCGCCGACATATCGCATGCTACTATACTGAGTATCTTCGGCAAGTGGTAAAAATGTAAATGTCGTGTGACTACGGCCTCTCATCGGGTAGACGGTTCGCAGGGTGCAAGTCTTTCGATCTGACGCCACTTTGGCGACTTGCGCGTCAATGGGGATAAAATGATGATGATTGGGACCACACAACACCCAGTCCCTCAGCGGAGAAAATCTCCGACCCAACCGGGAATCGAACCCGGGCCCTTAGGATTGATATTCTGTCGCGCTGACCACTTTTTTTCGGTTGATCTCATTTTATTCTATATTGTTCGTTGAATTTGTTCGGGGCGGGCGTCCTATGACACCCGTTTAGGTTCTTCGTTGATCCGTTCACTCAGTTTTTTATTACACAGAGTAGCTAACCTTCTGACCGAACACGTTGAGCTACCGTACCGGCGTCCACTTAGCTACCGGGGGCGGACGGCAAGTGGTTGAAGAACGGCGAAACCACGAATAGGCGATACGGTATTGGACGTCTCGCCTCATCATAGATATTTGTGGTCGAAGGCTCGTCCGCCCTACAAAACAGAATTTGTGACAGACCTGACGACAGAGTACTATGCTTATACAGGCACAAGTGTTCGGAGTACTCCCTTCAGCGCCCATTACTGAACAGGGACATTCGCAGCTGACGACTCCTATGTGTTCCCATTTTGACGCACGGACATCGTCAGTTACGAATGTAGTGGATACACGATCATTGAGACTGCCACGAGGTTCAATGGAAATCTGTTGCCTGGTAGGATGAATCACGTTTTTTGTTACTTGGGCTTGATAGTCGGATGCAACGTCATCTAGGTGAATGGCGGTTCAAGACATGCACCATGCCACAGACACAGCCGTTGGGGGCAGTATTATGCTACGACAGACACTCACCTGCGCATCCGCGGGACCTGAGGTATCAATGGAAAGCACCAGAACAGCTTTGGGATCTTTTTATTGCTAACGACCTGTAGCCCTTCATACTTGATGTATTCCCCGACGACGACGCATTTTACAGCCAGATAACTGTTGTGTAGCAAGGTCAAGATCGTGCCACAATTGTTTGAGCAGCACGACAGTCAACCCACGTCGATGTCTTGGACACGAAATCCACCTGGCCCGAATCCGATGGAGCACATCTGGACCGCTATCTGACGCCATCTCCTCGTTCACAAACCAGTGGCCCTCTGTGGTTTGTAGCATTTGGTTTCTGGTCGAAGTAACTGTGGCAGATTAGCAACGGAGCTCCGACTGACAATGTTCCTTAGCAGGTCGCTGAGGATCTTCTGTACCAGGCGTCAGACTTCGTCGCTTCTGCAGGTGTTTCGTAGCCTATTAAGAAACTGGTTTACAAAAGGGACAGTAGGGAAGCCACAGACAATGAAAGTTGGGGTAATCTGACGAAACATCTATGCAGAAATGAACACACAAATTCACAGGTATTCCTAAATTGTTGCACACGGAATGTAGCCGCTGCACGAGCATATTTACTTTAAGACAAAAAAAGTGGTTCAAATTGCTCTGAGCACTATGGGACTTAACAGCTGAGGTCATCAGTCCCCCAGAACTTAGAACTACTTAAACCTAACTAACCTAAGGACATTACACATACATCCATGCCCGACGCAGGATTCGAACCTGCGACCGTAGCAGGCGCGCGGTTCCGGACTGAAGCGCCTAGGACCGCTCGGCCACCGCGGCCGGCACTTTCGGACAAGTTGAAAGCGCACAAGGTCACTCACAAACCCGTCTCCAGTATGAAGACCAGTCCACAGATAAAGCACAGAAATGAAATAGCGGGTATAACTACAACCAGAGAATCTGACCATGGGTCACGTTAACAGCAACAGCGGGCGGCTAAAATACACTCCTGGAAATGGAAAAAAGAACACATTGACACCGGTGTGTCAGACCCACCATACTAGCTCCGGACACTGCGAGAGGGCTGTACAAGCAATGATCACACGCACGGCACAGCGGACACACCAGGAACCGCGGTGTTGGCCGTCGAATGGCGCTAGCTGCGCAGCATTTGTGCACCGCCGCCGTCAGTGTCAGCCAGTTTGCCGTGGCATACGGAGCTCCATCGCAGTCTTTAACACTGGTAGCATGCCGCGACAGCGTGGACGTGAACCGTATGTGCAGTTGACGGACTTTGAGCGAGGGCGTATAGTGGGCATGCGGGAGGCCGGGTGGACGTACCGCCGAATTGCTCAACACGTGGGGCGTGAGGTCTCCACAGTACATCGATGTTGTCGCCAGTGGTCGGCGGAAGGTGCACGTGCCCGTCGACCTGGGACCGGACCGCAGCGACGCACGGATGCACGCCAAGACCGTAGGATCCTACGCAGTGCCGTAAGGGACCGCACCGCCACTTCCCAGCAAATTAGGGACACTGTTGCTCCTGGGGTATCGGCGAGGACCATTCGCAACCGTCTCCATGAAGCTGGGCTACGGTCCCGCACACCGTTAGGCCGTCTTCCGCTCACGCCCCAACATCGTGCAGCCCGCCTCCAGTGGTGTCGCGACAGGAGTGAATGGAGGGACGAATGGAGACGTGTCGTCTTCAGCGATGAGAGTCGCTTCTGCCTTGGTGCCAATGATGGTCGTATGCGTGTTTGGCGCCGTGCAGGTGAGCGCCACAATCAGGACTGCATACGACCGAGGCACACAGGGCCAACACCCGGCATCATGGTGTGGGGAGCGATCTCCTACACTGGCCGTACACCACTGGTGATCGTCGAGGGGACACTGAATAGTGCACTGTACATCCAAACCGTCATCGAACCCATCGTTCTACCATTCCTAGACCGGCAAGGGAACTTGCTGTTCCAACAGGACAATGCACGTCCGCATGTATCCCGTGCCACCCAACGTGCTCTAGAAGGTGTAAGTCAACTACCCTGGCCAGCAAGATCTCCGGATCTGTCCCCCATTGAGCATGTTTGGGACTGGATGAAGCGTCGTCTCACGCGGTCTGCACGTCCAGCACGAACGCTGGTCCAACTGAGGCGCCAGGTGGAAATGGCATGGCAAGCCGTTCCACAGGACTACATCCAGCATCTCTACGATCGTCTCCATGGGAGAATAGCAGCCTGCATTGCTGCGAAAGTTGGATATACACTGTACTAGTGCCGACATTGTGCATGCTCTGTTGCCTGTGTCTATGTGCCTGTGGTTCTGTCAGTGTGATCATGTGATGTATCTGACCCCAGGAATGTGTCAATAAAGTTTCCCCTTCCTGGGACAATGAATTCACGATGTTCTTATTTCAATTTCCAGGAGTGTAGCTTACTACACTACATGCCGGTCGGCAGCGCTAGTATCTTACAGTAGAGACGTAGCACTAACGCAGTTGCAACCATCGTAATTACGGAGTGCTTCAGGAACATCACGAGCGGTTCCCGGATTCAGTTCCCAGGGCAATGGGAAGCACTAGCCATTCAATGGCGACAGCTGCTGCACAATGAACTCCGCGATGTTGATTTCCTTAGAAACTGCAACGGAATGGGCTGGAGTTCTCGAGACATGTGGTTCGCGGTACGCGAAAAGGTACTTGTAGCCAACCTAACAGGGGCAAGAGGTGGAGACGTTCCTGCTGTTCTGGCCGCCTGGAGTGGTAGCGTTCCGCCCCTCACGTTGGGGCCCTAAACTGGCGACATTTCTGAGAAGGAGGGAGAACCGTGTGCGCTTCCGACACCAAGCGGGTCCAACGACGATCTGAAATAATGGCCAGAACAACAAGCTATATTTCGCCATCTTGTGAGTTTTCTGTGTTAATTAAAGGAGAATGCTAAAACTATCCTGCCCCCTCCTCTCTATGTAGGCAATACCTCGCAAGTGTCTGTTGACTTGGGAAAATTAATTTAGTAGTACTAATTCAATGATCAAGTTTGATGAATTGTTAATTAATTATTCTACTGATCGGAGTTAGTTTACTCGGAATTTTACAGGGAGTTCGAATGTATGATGGGAATTAAAGAAAATAATTTTATTCCTCTCTCCTCCTTTGTTGTGAGTACTGGTCTGGGCCCATACTGTGGCCCTGCCCTGCCACGACTGCGTTCAAAGTTATTGCGTGACATGTGCGCCGACATTTCTTACCACATGTCTCTAGAACCCTGCTAAGGGGTTATCGAACCCATTCCGTGCTGTATTATGATCCAGAGGTGGATCAGCACACTGCTGAGTAGACGGTCATCAAATTGTGGCTCATCGACGTAGATATGTAAGTATGTGATCAAAACTATCCGGACACCCCCGGAAACATACGTCTTTCATATTAGGTACATTTTGCTGCCACCTTCTGCCAGGTACTTCATATCAGCGATCTCAGTAGTCATTAGACATCGTGAGAGAGCAGAATGGCCGGCCGAAGTGGCCGAGCGGTTCTAGGCGCTACAGTCTGGAACCGCGCGACCACTACGGTCGCAGGTTCGAATCCTGCCTCGGGCATGGATGTGTGTGATGTCCTTAGGTTAGTTAGGTTTAAGTACCTCTAAGTTCTACGGGACTGATGACCTCCGCAGTTAAGTCCCATAGTGCTGAGATGTGTGTGATGTCTTTAGGTTAGTTAGGTTTAAGTAGTTCTAAGTTCTACGGGACTGATGACCTCCGCAGTTAAGTCCCATAGTGCTGAGATGTGTATGATGTCCTTAGGTTAGTTAGGTTTAAGTAATTGTAAGTTCTACGGGACTGATGACCTCCGCAGTTAAGTCCCATAGTGCTCAGAGCCATTTGAACCAAGAGCAGAATGGGGCGCTCCGCGGAATTCACGGACTTCGAACGTGGTCAGGTAATTGGGTGTCACTTGTGTCATACGTCTATACGCGAGATTTCAACACTCCTAAACATCCCTAGGTCCACTGTTTCCGATGTGATAGTGAAGTGGAAACGTGAAGGGACACGTACATCACAAAAACGTACAGGCCGACCTCGTCTGTTGACTAACAGAGACCGCCGACAGTTGAAGAGGGTCGTAATGTGTAATAGGCAGACTTCTATCCAGACTATCATACAGGAATTCCAGACTGCATCAGGATCAACTGCAAGTACTAAGAAAGTTAGGCGGGAGTTGAGAAAATTTGGATTTCATGGTCGAGCGGCTGCTCATACGCCACACATCATGCCGGTAGATCCCAAATGACGCTTCGCTTGGTGTAAGGAGCGCAAACATTGGACGACTGAACAATGGAAAAACGTTTTGTGGAATGAAAAATCACAGTACATAGTGTGGCGATTCGATGGCAGGGTGTGGGTATGGCGGATGCCCGGTGAACGTCATCTGCTAGCGTGTGTAGAGCCAGCAGTAAAATTCGGAGGCGGTGGTGTTATGGTGTGGTAGTGGTTTTCATGGAGGGGGCTGCACCCTTGGTTTTTTACGTGGCACTATCATAGCACAGACCTACGTTGATGTTTTAAGCACCTTCTCGCTTCCCACTGTTGAAGAATAATTCGGGGATGGTGATTGCATCTTTCAACAAGATCGAGCACCTGTTCGTAAGGCACGGCCTGTGGCGGATTGGTTACACGACAATAACATCCCTGTAGTGGACTGGCCTGCACGAAGTCCTCACCTGAATCCTATAGCACACCTTTAGGATATTTTGGAACGTCGACTTCGTGCCAGTCTTCACCGACCGACATGGGCTGCCATTTCCCAAGAAACCTTCCAGCACCTGATTGAACGTATGCCTGCGAGAGTGGAAGTTGTCATCAAGGCTAAGGGTGAGCCAACAGATATTGAATTCCAGAATTACCGATGGAGGGCGCCACGAACTTGTAAATCATTTTCAGCCAGGTGTCCGAATACTTTTGATTACATAGTGTAGATATACCTTAGACATTCTGCGTATTTGTTGACAGCACAATTTACCTTCTCACCGCCCCCCCCCCCCCCCAGTATTAGACTTAGCTTAAATTCACTCAGTTCCACGAATTTAGCTCGTCTACGCCGTCAGGACCAAGCAAGATATTCACTAACCCTGGTTGATGACTCAAATAACTACCTCTTTTTCAGCAGTTCAAATGCAGTGGTACTGAACTCTGTATTTTCACGCACAGCACCTGGTTCCTATTCGGTCCACAACACTACGTTTTGGATCATTAACTATACTGTCTCTTCTCAACATCCTGTGCTAGTATGTTTTGACTCATTAGTATTATTTAATTTTATATTTTCCATTAGTGTATATCATTTAATTGTAGTTAATCCATTGGAGATAACACATCAGGTCTCTAGACTTATAACTACTTAAACCTGACTAACCCAAGGACACCACACACATCCATGCCCGAGGCAGGATTCGAACCTGAGACTGTAGCAGCCGCGTGCATCCAGACTGAAGCGCCTAGAACCACTCGACCACAGCCGCCGGCCGTGTCAGATGCTTTCTGGAAATCTAGATATATGGAATCTGTCTGTTGCAGGCTCTTTGAGAGATGATAGAATGGACCAAAACAAGAAAACAGTCCAGTAACAGGGTTCTACAGTGCATACTTTAAGAGTGACCCGTGCTGCGGCTCGCGTTGGTGCTGTTTGTACGTTTCCGTCCTCTGTTGGAGGCCAGACCGTATCGTTTAGTTGACATGGTTGCGGTTGTTTGTCTTCTTCTCGTGTTGACTGGCGCCACGTGGTTTCGCAAGCGTTGCCTGTCCGCTAGTGGCAACAGCGGCGATTATCAATATGTAGTAACTGTGGCTCTATGTTTGGGGCGACGTCGTTGCTCTTCTGGGTCGTGTCAGTCGAAAACACACCGGAACCGCTGGCGGCGAGCATGGGCTGCTAGATCGAAGGCCTGTGGTGTTGAGGTGCAGGACCTGGTCGAAAACGGGACCCTGCAGGATTGAAGTTGAGTGCATTTGGATTCAAGTAGAGAAACGTCCACCATTGCGAGATCTTGCGATTCTCCAGTGACTTGGGTTCGTGTCGCTGCTCGTAGTGTTGCCGAGGCGAAGAGCAGCGAGTGGAGTGCTTGGGGAAGGCGGATCTGATTAGCTTTCCTGGACTTCTAATTACTATTTCTTGCGTTCAGTTTGTTACTATTTGTTAAATTCAACCAGCAGTATTTTTCCTGCCTCGTGGCCACAGATGCCCCAGTTACTTGCTCTGGGGGTTAGTGTGTGTAACGGCAGTGTGCGTTTCCTCGCCTTGCCGCTGCTGTCCAGTGAGTTGTGTAGTTTTGACAGCTTTCTTGATTGTAGGTTGGTTGGCGATTCTTCTACTCTGGTGGTAGTGATTCCTTTCTCGTTCTGGGCGCTCTAAGCACAGTATTCTGTGGGCGGAGTCCAGACCGCGGGTTCCGGCTTTGGCATATTTCTACATCTTTGCATTTGGTTTATTGGACGTCAGGTAGCCTCAGCAAGATTATCATGAGCCATTCGTTAGACTGCCGCTATTCTGAGTTACCATTTTGTGAAGTGAATGCAACTCTTGGCTGCCTATCTCATCGCATGCGAAAGCGTTCTTTTGCCGGACCTACTCAGAGGTCGATTCCTGATGAACCGTCTGTGACTGGCCCTTGTGTTTTATTACTGTATCTGCTGTTTTATTATACGTTCCTAATTTTTTTTATAGATTTGCCATTCTTGGCGCTACAGCAGGTTTAAATGATTGTGCTACCAAGTTTACCATCATTTTGTCTCACCTGTCTGGTGATCAGTTGTTTGTCCTTTTAAATTAACCTTTGCTGTTGTATTTGCTATTTTACTGTATGTTTTCTTTAATTTTTATATAATTGCCATTCTTAGCGTTACGGCAGGTTTAAATGGTTGTGCTACCATGTTTATCATCATTTTGTCTCATCCGTTTGGTGACCAGTTGCCTGTATCTTTAAATTAACGTTTGCTATTGCATTGCTGTTTTACAGTATGTTTGTTAATTTTTTTTATAATTGCCGTTCTTGGCGTTACAGGCCTTCAGCCGTGACTGTGGTTACTTGCCTTAAAATTCTAATTGGGATCACATTGGCTTGTTTTCAAAACATTATTTGCTGTGTCTGTATTTTATACTAATTTGATAAATTATAACGCACTGAAAGCACAAAGTTGTTCATTCCTTCGTTAATAACGTGTGATATCTTGATTTATTGCAGAGTCTGGAATTATCGTGTTAAAATAAATGTGTAATTGCAAAAGGGAACAAATAGTAACTGATTACGGCACCACAATCGTACCCGAATCCTGCCTTCCTTGGCTACTAGGTTTCAAAGAGGTAAAATTAGTTGTTCACCTGCGCTGCTGTTAAAAACATCTCGTCTCCTGACTAAGTGCACATAACTATATCAGATACCATTCGCGATCCCACAGACCCACCTACAATGTCTAGGGAACTCATTATATCTCGATGACATGTATCAGCGTGATACACCACTTTGTCGAGCAGTGGCTTCAAATCGGAACTGTAGTAAATCAGATATACTTCGTACTTCCATTGTGTCACCGGTAGCACAGCCCACCTGAATCATCGATGCATTTAGGTCAGGTCCCTTTGGCACAAGGGTGCAGTATTGTGCAAAAGCGAATTTAACAAGCGGTTTGTGTCCGGCGCCGCACGTGTGCGGGCCCTTTGAGAGCAGAGGCGAGTGGCCCACGGGTAATAGCGGCGAGGTCAAATCAATTGGAGACCTCTGGCGCTCGTCTCTTCTGTGCCAACATCTTTTATTGGTTCATTGAGAAATGCGGCCGCGCCAGTGGCTCCCCTGTTTACCTGATGCGTGTCGCCCGTTTCGTCTCTGCCTGTCCAAACAGTCACTTCCATCTCAGCGCCACCCGGTTTCTAAGTCGACATCTCTGCCCCGGAAAGCCCATAGCGCCAAGTTTATATCCGAGCTCGAACGATGAAACGTGTGACAGTCAAATTCTTTGTATTCTATAGAATAATGTATAATGTAATCCAGCGCAAAATGAATTAGCAGCCACATTACTAAGAACACGATAAATTTCAGGAGTCAACTGGGCACTAATCATTTAGGACGTTCCTCTAAAAACTACGCAATAACTGTAAACATTTGATACAATACAATTAAAGTGTGCAATACAATCTGCTTTCAGTAGTTTCCTTTTGTGTGGATTGAAAGCGTTTCACAGGTTTTTAGCACGAAATTTCCTGTTGTAATTAATTTATTTGTTGACAAATGATGATAAGTTTCGTCATCATGCAAAGCCACTATCAATTGGAGGCTTTTCCTGGATAAAAAGTGTTGAAAGTTGTATGCTTGTCGTCTCTGATCGGGAAAGCAGTATGACCTTGACCTGCGTTAGGATACGCCGCTGTTATAAAAACGTTGTTGCATATTATGTCTGATTGCTGCAAGGTCATTAGTCAAATTATCATGAAACAACATACAGTCAAATTATAATGCTAGGGGCAATCGACACAACTCCCTCTAGTCAACTAAAATGTCCTATAATCTTAGAAGACAAGCAGGTGCAATGTTCGTTACTTTCACTGAATAATAAGTAACTGATCGTTGAGTTTGGCCCCTGCAGTAAAACCATCGCAGTGGGGTCGCCTAACCATGGAAAAGTTGTAGGAGAGTTAAAGGATATTGATATTTAAGTCAAGTCTGCGCATATCTTTTTTTTTCTCGCATTGATGAGCTCAGTTCACAATGAATTGGCAGAAAGCAAAGTCTTCTTAATCCTCGACGAAATTTACACAAAACTGCGCTCACATTATGTGGCAATACCAAATTTTATGGAAGTCTGCGTGTAGAAAACGCAGCAAGGTATCCTTAAATGGGCAGTCCTGAATTCAAAGTTAATGAAACAAAATCACAAATTGAAAGTCAAATCGGCGACTCAAATTGCGTACCAGAACAAGCAAGTAGCGATCTGCTTAGAATATGAATTGTGGTACCGCAGATTGTAACGCACTGTGAGGTGAATAGACATGAATCTTCGTTCCTCCTTTTCAACTCTGTACTGTCCTAAGGAAGTCTACGTGGAAGGACGATTCAGTGCTGTTTCTATTGTGACAGACAAGAATAGAGAATATAATGGAATGTATATCGAAAACATAGATTAGACATCATAGGAGGGGGTGTGTTCACTGCACTTGACAAAAATATAGTCTCTACTGAGGTCCAATTTGAGTGTGACTGTGAAGTTATGTGGTCTCGCATAACAGGTCGGGATGAAATCAGGTTACTTTAAATGGATTCGCAGTTGCGGATGAGGACAATCATCAGCTGTAGAATGGAATGACGACAATGAAAATTTGTGGCGGACCGGACCTCGAACTCATATTTTTCTTTTATCGCGAGCGGTCGCCTTACGATTTGGCTATACGTGCACGACTCACGGCAACACCCAAACTTCCATACGTCGTCAACCATATGTCTGCGACCAGTACTGATACATCCATTATGTATATTCCCGTATAGCTCAGACGTTGTACTTGAAAGTCGCTTGCCCAGTATCGGCAGATAAATACGATATTGCAGTGCCTGTGTCATTCTATTTACGATGCAAAGTTCCTTTGGACACGCATGCTCCCGATAACGGGCAAGCGACTGTACGCAAATATACATAATGGATGAACAGGTCTCAGACGCATGGTTGACAACGTATGGAAGTTTGGGTGTAGCCGTCAGTCATGAACGGATAGCCAAATTGTTAGGCGACAGCTCGCGATAAGTGGGAAATCCGGGTTTGAGTCCCGGTCCGCCACAAATTTTCACTGTCGTCATTCCATTCTACAGCTATTGGTTGTCCACATTCGCAATTGCGAATACATTCAATGTATAAAATCACTCATTCAGTACTAGTTGGAGGCGACTTCAACCTACCGAGTATAGACTGTGACGTCTTTGGATTCACTGCGGGGAGTACAGGCAGAGAGTATTGCGAAGTTCTTTTGAACACTATTTTCGAAAACTGTTTTGAGGAAGTAGTTCGACAGCCCAAACGAAATGGAAATATTTCAGACCTCGTAGGTACAGACAGACCTAACCTTAACGACGGCGTCAGTATAAAAACAGAGATTAGTGACCATGATGTTATCATAGCGACTTTGGTTACTGAAGTTAATAGATGAAGATTAGGAGATTATTTATGCTAGGGAGAGCAGATAGACATTGTTGACATCCCCTCAGACAGTAAATTGACTTCATTTAGTACCAGTACGATGGACGTAAAGGAAGTGTGGGAAAAGCTTAAACGGATTGTAAATTGTACCCCGGAGAAGTATCTGGTTTAACGACGAAGTTTGAAAAATACTGAGAAAGTAAGGACTATAGCACCCTCGACTCAACGGAGAATGCACAAATGATGTCAGCCAAAAGTTAACAGAAATTCGTGCGTCTGTAAAAAGATCTATGCTCGAAGTTTGCAACAGCAACCACCGTCGTACCTTTGCGGTATATCCTGGCGAGAACCCAAGAAAATTCTGGCCCAACGTAAAATCGCTCTGTGGGTCTAAGGCTTCTATCCAGTCACTTCTTAAAGAGTCTGGTGTTGCAGTAGAAGATAGCAAAAGTAAAGCCGAAATTTTATATTTCTCATTTAAGAAATCGTTCACACAGGAGAATCGTCGTGATACCATCGCAGTCTCCCGTATGGAGACAAAGTAATGAGCATCACAGGTGTAGAGAAACAACTGAAAGAGTTGAAAGTATATAAGATGCCAGATCCTGATGGTATCCCAGTTCGGTTTTACAAACAGTACCTTACAGCATTGGTCTCTTGTTTAGCTTGCATTTATCGCGAATCTCTTGCCCGGCTCAAAGTTTCAAGCGCAGGTAACTACAGTATATAACAAGGGTGAAAGCACAAGACCCGCAAAATTACAGACCAATGTCTTTAACATCAGTTTGCTGCAGAATCTTTGAACATATTCTTAGTTCGAATATAACAAATTTTCTTGAGAGGGAAATGGTTCTGTCCACAAATCAGCACGGTTTTAGAAAGCGTCACTGCGTGTGAAGTTCAGCTTCCCCTTTTCTCACATGAGATCCTGCGAACCAAGGATGAAGAGCGGTTTCCGTATTCCTAGATTTCCGTAAGGCAGTTGACACTTGCGAACTACCGACTGTCAGCGAAGGTACAAGCATACCCAACAGATTCCCAGATCTGTGGGTGGCTCGAAGAATTCTTAAGAAACAGAAGCCAGTATGTTGTCCTCGACGCCGAGTGTTCATCAGAGACAAGAGTAACGTCAGATACTCCCCAGAGAAGTATGATAGTACCGATGAAATTTCCTATATACATAAATGATCAGGTAGACAG
The DNA here is from genome assembly GCF_023864275.1 of Schistocerca cancellata. Classification (NCBI taxonomy): domain Eukaryota; kingdom Metazoa; phylum Arthropoda; class Insecta; order Orthoptera; family Acrididae; genus Schistocerca; species Schistocerca cancellata. The sequence goes on from NC_064629.1 coordinate 773,300,772, forward strand.
GATAATCAGCAGTCTGGCGCTGTTTGCTGATGATGTTGCGGTGTATGGGAAAGTGTCGTCGTAGAGTGACTGTAGGAGGATACAATATGACTTAGAAAAAATTTGTAATTGGTGTGACCAGGGGCAAATAGCTTCAAATGTAGAAAAACGCAAGTTAATGCAAATGAGCAGGAAAAACAAATCCATTCGAATACATTATTAGTAGTGTGATAGTTCACGCAGATACGTCGATTAAGTATGAAGGCGTAGCGTTGCAAAGCAGTATGTAATGGAATGAGCATGTAAGGGCCGCGGTAGGGAAGGTGAATGGTCGTCTTCGGTTTAATGGGAGAATGTTAGGAAAGTGTTGTTCGTGTGTAAAGGAGACCACATACAGGACACTAGTGGGATCCATTATTGATTACTGTTCGAGCGTTTGGGATCCGCACCGGGTCGGATTAAAGGAAGACGTCGAAGAAATTTAGGGCAGGATGCTAGATTTGTTACCAGTAGGTTCAACCAACGCGCAGGTATTACAGATATGCTTCGGGAACTGAAATGGGAAGGCGACGCTCTTTTCGAGGAACCCTGTTGAAAAAGTTAGAGAACTGGCTGAGTAAAGAGCGGGTCTACTGGCATCAATGTACATGTCACGTACGGAACATGAAGATAAGATTACAGAAAAAAATGGAAATTTGTGGGAGGTTCCTATGGGACCAAACTGCTGAGGTCATCGGTCCCTAGGCTTACACTCTACTTAATCTAACTTAAACTAACTTACGCTAAGGACAGCACACACACACGTGCCCGAGGAAGGACTCGAAACTCCGACGGGGGAAGCCGCGCGAACCGTGGCAAGGCACCCCAAGACCACGCGACTACCCCGCGCGGTGTTAGAGAAATTAGGGCTCTTACAGAGGCATGTAGACAGTCGTTTGTCCCTTGTTCTATTTGCAAGTGGAACAGAAAAGAAAATGACAAATTGTGGCAGAGGGTAACCCCGCCACGCACCAAATAGTGGCTTGTATGTAGATGCAGGTGTAGCGTATTTCCTATTCCACGAGAAAGCAGTAGAATACAACAGAAACTTTCCTCTTTCAGCGTGCAAAACGTACATTTACAAACATGAGATTGGTAATGACCTAAGGCAGTGTCTCCTCAATTGGTCGGCTTCTTCGCGCCAAGCAGTTGGTGGGAGTGACGCATTCGATTGGATATACCAAAATTTTTGGAGTGAAGCCATCGACGCTCTGACACTGAGTGGGCGGCATTGCAGGATCTCATCCTTTGATGCTCATGCAGGAAACGTAGAAATGCCATGCTCAGTTGTTCTTTGGGGACAGCAGTGCTGGCATGGTTTCCTCTGCCAGCAGCAAGGACAGCTACATTCTCCGCCTACAAAAGCTGCATGCCCATTTCCGGTGAAGAGAGACTTACTGGCTGCCTTCTGCCAGAAAACAAGAACCTGAGACCACACCATGAGCTAATTCCCCTACGAGAAAATGCAAACCTTTCCTTGCTAGCAAATATATCCAGTGTTCAGAATAAAATAACCATGAAATAGTGGCAGAAAAATGAAACCATGTTGCTTGGCAATAGGTGGCCGTAATATCAGATCAGCTCATTATTCTTTTAAAAAGAATAAAAACTTACAAAACAGCCATACTCGTTCATCATCTGTTTTAGTCATCCCAGAATTCAACTAACTCAAACAACTGCTGGAAAAAGGACTCCTGACAGCCTTCAAATGGTTCAAATGGCTCTGAGCACTATGGGACTGAACATCTGAGGTCATCAGTCCCATAGAACGTAGAACTACTTAAACCTAACTAACCTAAGGACATCACACACATCCATGCCCGAGGCAGGATTCGAACCTGCGACCGTACTAGTAGTGCGGTTCCAGACTGAAGGGCCCTGAACCGCTCGGCCACACCGGCCGGCGCTGACAGCCTTCCATCAGGATGAGTAAATTGTTGAGGCATCATATAGCCTCCACAGTGACTTGTAATAAAATCGTAATTTAGTGATGAATATGGTACCCTAAGCTTGTACATAGATAACATGTAATAGCAATGTTAAAAAAAATAATACCAATAATCTCTATTCCACGTAAATATTCATCTTTTGGTCTGGGTACATAGGGCAGACTTGATAATATAGACTGACTTTACTGATCAAATTTTCATATTACGTCATACAAAACCAGTGTGTAAAATACAAAAAAATCCAGAAACATTGAATTACAGACTAATTTTCTTCAAAAGAATAATCAGATGTCATAACATAATGTTCTCTCACGTTGGGATGTCCTGACTGCATTTACAATGTTTGGAGAATGAAATTTTCACTCTGCAGCGGAATGTACGCTGATATGAAACTTCCTGGTAGACTAAAACTGTCTGCCAGATTGAGACTCGAACTCGGGACCTTGGCCTTTCGCCGGCAAGTGCTCTAGGATTTGGCTAAGCCATGCCTCCTCCGCAATATGCTTTCGTCTACAAGTGCTGGTCTTACAACGTTCGCAGAAGAGGAACTGTGAAATTAGGAAGGTAGGAGGCGAGGTACTGATGGAAATACAGCTGTGAGGTCGGGTCACGAATCGTGCTTGGATAGCTCAGCCGGATGCCGGCACAGTAGCTCAGCGTGTTCAGTCAGAGGATTAATTGCTCTCTGTAACAAACAAAAAACTGATTGAATGGATCCACGATGAACTTCAACGGGTGTCATGGCTCATTCGCTCCGAACAAATGCAACGGGCAATACCAAACACAATGAGGTTAAAAAAAGATATCATTTTAAATTTAAAAAAAAATTCCGATGGAGCATTTGCCCGCGGAAAGCAAAGGTCCCGATTTCGATTCTCGCTCTGGCAAGGTTTCAGTCTGCCAGGAAATTTCATTTACAGTGTTGCTTACACTAGCTACAGCTGGATTTTTTTTACAATTTACATATCTTGTGACATATTAATCTGATTTTTTGAGCATGAATAAAATAAATTAATCTCAGAATGAAATCTAGCGGGACCTTGATGGCCCTGATACAGTTGTCTGGTAACTGCGACCTACTGAGTAACGTACGTTGTATCATCTAATGGTGGCGTCTGCCGCTAGTGTACAATGCAAAATAAATTAATGTGAAAAATTATTTGCGGTTCTTGTGGTTCCTAAAAGGTGAAAAATAAATTAGATGTGTTTCTTCATCAAATTGTTCTTCACAAAACTGGATTGTTTTTATGTGGGTCTAATAAACAGATCAAAAGCGAAAACGTTTTTCTGAGATGTGACTCATTCACATCATGTCGTCCATAGCTGTGCTCCTTTCAAGAGATGATCGCTTCTGGCTGGCAGACACGGCATTAACAACAGGTATTTGCGAGCGGTCTGCTGATGGCTTTTCGTGTGGGGCAGTCACTGGTCTGCCCAATCCGAAGGAAGGTGAGGGAAGCCGTCCATTCTACCTTCTGGCGGAGCCTCTTCTTCCGTCTGCCCGCAGCCTGTCTTCTGCAACAGTCATAAAATTCAGTTACCAAGTTCTGCAACTGTACGCAACACTGGCACAGAACACTACAATGCTGACATGGAGTTTTGTCATGAGTGAACATTAGAATGAATGCGAACGCGAATACTTTATTAAGAAGAGCTTTAGATTGATGTCTGTCGTTAATTTATTTCATCACAAATCAAGGCAAATGAAAACACGGTTTCGACAGCAAAAATTTAAAGTCAAATCCTGACAGTCTCAGTAATCATATCTTAAACATACTTTGTTACCCCGAAACATCTAAGTTCAATAATCTAACGCCGCTCTACAGTAGGTCTGACAACATGGTTCCGCTAAGTTGATCAGGAGTCCATAACACGCAGGAAGTGGTAAGTCGGGTAGCGGTGACTGTATGGAGGGGACTGGGTGGTTTTTTTAGATTAGAGGGTCACGGGAAAGTGCAGAAAGAGCTTCAGTTTCAAAGAAGGCAGGAGCAACACAGGAAGAGGGCAGACATAAGAACAATTACTTTTGTAGTTGTTAACTGTCGTAGTTGTATTGGAGAAGAACCAGAGCTCCAGGCACTAACGGAAAGAACTGAATCTCAAATCATTACAAGTGCAGAAAGCTGGCTTAATAATGATTTCAGCCGAATTTTTTACAAAGGACCTAACCGTGTTTAGAAAGGATACATTAAATATAGTTGGTGGTGGAGGGTTTATTGCTATCACCTTGCAGTGACACTAAAGTAGATAGTTCCTGTGAGCTACAGAGAAACTGAAGTAGATAGTTCCTGTGAGTTAGTATGGGTAGACGTTGTACTTGACAGCCGGAATCAATTGATGACTGGTTCCTTTTACCGACCCCCGACTCAGGTGATACAGCAGCTGAACAGTCCAAAGAAAACGTGAGTGTCATCTCAAATAGGTACCCCACTCACACAATTCTATCTTCTAAACATTGGCGAAAATAAGTAATTAAAACCGGAGGTAAGCATAAAACATCGTCCAGCAAATCAGGAAATTATTTGAACAACTACTTCAGGAGACCACTCGAAGTGTAAATGGTTGCGAAAATATACTTGAGCTCCTTGCTACAAATATCCTAATCACATAAGAAGCACCAGGGATTAGTGACCGCAAGGTTGTTGTAGCAAGACTGAATACCGTGACACACAAACCCACCAAAAATAAAAGCAAAATACATATGTTTAAAAAAAACAGATAAAAATTCGCTTGAGACCTTCCTAAGAGACAGAATCTACTTCCTCCAATCTGGCTATGTAAGCGTAGACCAGATGTGGCTTAAATTCGAAGAAATAGTATCGACGGCAGTTGAGAGATACATACCAAATAAATAAATAAGAGATGGTACTGATCCCCCATAGTACACTAAACAAGTCAGAACACTATTACAGAAGCGAGGAAAAAAGCATGCGAAATTCGAAACAACATTAAGTTTCCAAGATTGGCAAAGTTTTACAGAATCTCGAAATTTAGCGCGAATTTCAATGCGAGATACTTTTAATAGTTTCGACAACGAAACTCTGTCCCTAAATCTGTCAGGATCACAGAGAGATTCTGGTCGTATGTAAAGTACACCAGTAGCAAGACGCAATCAGTATCTTCACTGTGAGATGCCAATGGCGATGTTCTCGATGACAGAGCCACTGAAGCAGGGTTACTAAGTACGGTTTTCTGCAATTCTTTCACAAAAGATGACGAAGTATATACCCCAAAATTCAAATCAAGAACAACTGCCAACATTAGTAGCTTAGAAGTAGACATCTTCAGTATAGCGAATGAGCTTAAATTACTCAAGAAATGTAAGCCTTTCGGAACAGACTGTACACGAGTCTGGTTCCTATCAGAGTATACTGATACAATAGGTCCATACTTAGCAGTCCTGTGCTACCACCCGTAAAAAGCTCCGTACACAAAGACTAGAAAGTTACACAAAGCACACCAGTACCCAAAAAAGGAAATAGGAGTAATACGTTGAATTACAGATCCGTATCATGAACGTCGATTTTCAATAGGATGCTGGAACATATACTGTGCTTCAACATTACGAGTCACCTCGAAGGAAGCGATTTATTGACAAATAAACAACACGGATTCGGAAAATATCGCTCTTGTGAAACTCACCTAACGCCTTATTCTCATTAAGTAATGAGTGGTTTCGACAGGGAGCGTCAATTTTATTCGGTATTTTTAGTTTTCCAGAAGATTTTTCACACCGTTCCTCACAAAAAGCTTCTAATAAAATTGCTTGCCTATGAGGTATCGTCTCAGTTGTGTAACTGGATTCGTGATTCACTATCAGAAAAGCCAAAGTTTGTAATAACTGACGAAAAGCATCGAGTAAAACAGAAGTAATATCTGTCGCTCCCCAAGGAAGTGTTATATGCCCTCTGTTCTTTTGGATCTACATAAAAGATTTAGGAGACAGTCTCAGCGGCTTTCCTAGATTGTTTGCAGATGATGCTGTCATTTATCGTCATGTAAAGTCATCAGATGATAAAAACGAATTTGCAAAATGATTTATACATGATATCTGTATGGTGTAAAAAGCGGCAATCGATACTAAATCATGAAAAGTGTGGAGTCATCCACGTGACCACAAAAAAAAATCCGCTAAATTTCAGTTACACGATAAATAACACAGTCCTAAGGGCTGTAAACTCAGTTAAATAATCAAGGAGTTTCAAATAACTCAAATTGGGACGATCAAATAGATAACGTCGTGCGTAAAGCAAACCAAAGACTGCGATTTATTGGCGGAACACTTACACCACCCTTGTACGGGCTTTCCTGGAATATTGCTGTCCAGTGTGGGATCTACAGATAGGACTGATGTAGTACATCGAAAAATCTGAAGAAGGACAGCTTGTTTTCTATTATGGTGAAGTAGTGGAGAGAGTGCTACGGATTGGTACTGACACACAAACTGCGGTGGCAGTTGCAAAAAGAAAAAAAAAGTCACTTTTCTCTGCGGTTGGACCTTCTCATGATATTTCAGTCACCAGGTTTCTGCTCAGCGGGTGAAAATATTTTGTTCGCGTCAACCTACATAGGGAGAAATGATCATCATATTAAAATAAGAGAAATCAGAACGCGCAGGTAAAAATTTAAATGCTAGTTTTCCCACTCGCTTTTCTGGAGTAGAATGGTAGTAAAGCACCCTGAAGTTGGTTCGAAGAACCCTGTGTCAGGCACTTACTTGTAAGTTGTAGAGCAATAGTGTACAATGAAGCGCCAAAGAAACTGCTATTGGTATGCGTTTTCAAGTACTGAGATATGAAAACAGGCAGAATACGGCGCTGCGGTCAGCAACGACTATATAAGACAACAAGTGTCTGGCGCAATTGTTAGATCGGTTACTGTTGCTACAATGGCAGGTTATCAAAATTTAAGTGAGTTTGAACGTGGTGTTATATTCGGCGCACGAGTGATGGGACACAGCATCTCCGAGGTAGCGATGAAGTGGGGATTTTCCCGTACGACCATTTCACGAGTTTACCATAAATATCAGGAATCCGGTAAAACATAAAATCTCCGACACCGCTGCGGCCAGAAAAAGATTCTGTAGGAACGGGATCAGTAATGACTGAAGAGAATCATTCAGCGTGACAGAATGGAACTCTTCCGCAAATTACTGCAGATTTGAATCCTGGGCCATCAACAAATGTCAGTGTGCGAACCATTCAACGAAACATCATCGATATGGGCTTTTGGAGCCGAAGGCACACAAAGCAGAAACATCTCGCCTGGTCAGATGAGTCTCGTCTCAAATTGTATCGAGTGGATGAACGTGTACCCTTATGGAGACAACCTCATGAATCCATGGGCTCTTCATGTCAGCAGGGGACTGTAGTGGTGTGGGGCGTGTGCAGTTGGAGTGATATGGGACTCCTGATACGTCTATATACGACTCTGACAGGTGACACGTACGCAAGCATCCTATCCGTTCATCCAGATCTGTTCATGTCTGTGGTGTCGCCGCCAGACACCACACTTGCTAGGTGGTAGCCTTTATATCGGCCGCGGTCCTTTAGTATACGTCGGACCCGCGTGTCGCCACTGTCAGTGATTGCAGACCGAGCGCCGCCACACGGCAGGTCTAGAGCTTCTTCCTAGCACTCGCCCCAGTTGTACAACCGACTTTGCTAGAGATGGTTCACTGACAAATTGCGCTCTCATTTGCCGAGACGATAGTTAGCATAGCCTTCAGCTACGTCATTTGCTACGACCTAGCAAGGCGCCATTATCATTTGCTATTTATCTTGTGATGCATGTACCGTCAGACCGATGTTCACCAATTATGAATTAAAGTTAAGTATTCCATCAGCTACGTTCTTTGCTACTATAAATTCCCTTAACTGTTCCAGACCTCACGCCAGCCTGCGTGAGCTTAAACGTGTGCCTTTCGGCTTCCTCGCATAGTGGCTTGGCTGTCTTGCCAAGTCACAACAATGTCCATTGCGCATCCCGACGGTCTTGAACTATTCCAGCAGTACAATGCGACGCACCACATGTCCAGAATTGCTATAGAGTGGCTCCAGGAATACTCTTCCGAGTTTAAACACTTCCGCTGCCTACGAACTCCCCAGACTTGAACATTATTGAGCGTATCTGGGATGCCTTGCAATGTGCTGTTCGGAAGAAATCTCCACCCCGTCGAACTCTTGCGAATTCATGGACAGCCCTACAGCATTCATGGTCAGAGTTCCCTCCAGCACTTCAAACATTATTCAGGTCCATGCCACGTCGTTTTGCAACACTTTTGGGTGTTTAGGGTTGGCCCTACACGATGTTAGACACGTGTACTAGTTTCTTTGGCTCTTCAGTGTAGCTGACAATGCTGGGCATCTCACCGGTAGCAAATAAGCACTCCGTCTTCAAGGCAAAAGTGGCCCACGGGACCATTCGACCGCCGTGTCATCCTGTCATCCTCAGCTAAGGATGCGGATGGGAGGGGCGTGTGGTTAGCACACCGCTCTCCCAGTTGTGACAATGGTTTTCTTTGAATGGAGCCGCTACTATTCGGTCGAGTAGCTCCTCAATTGGCATCACGAGGCTGAGAGCACCCCGAAAAATGGCAACAGTGCATGGCGGCTCGGAGGTCACCCGTCCAAGTGTTGGCTACTCCCGAGAGCGCTTAACTTCGGTGATCTGACGGGAACCGGTGTATCCACTGCGGCAAGGCCGTTGCCGGTAGCAAATAAACCTCTCTACAATTAACACGAAACTAGGACAAACCCGTAGGTTCCTTCTGCTTTACGAACGACACTTTCAAGTTCATGCAACACTCATGATGCCCTACCATGGCCGTGAACAAAAGAAATAAGAAAACGCAAAACGAAAATAACAGAGCCACATCCCATCTCGTACTGCAGACCTGCAGCTGCTGCTAAGGTTGCACTGCTAGACCACTGCTGATGCCAGACTCATCAGCGTCAGAATGCAACACTATCGATGACAGATGTAGTTACTGTGACACCAGAAGTAACCGCCCGGCAATCGGGCGGTACATTAAATGACGATATTGAGTGGTCGAGGCCAGGACCAGGCCGGACCGTCACACTTTGGGCTCGGATGAGCCGTGGCTCGGTGTCAAAATTACTCTTTGCCTTCATTCAGAGCAACCAGCAGTGGCGGCGAGCAGCAGGGTGTTAGTCTCGCCAGAATGTACTGACATCCACGCGAGCCAAGCCTTGTCGACCGCTGCAGCTTTCGAGGCACGCACTCAGCACACAGCGACACCACGGCACCCTGGCAACAGCTCAGCTGGTACTGTTTGGGCTGCCTTTAGTGGTAGCAGTGCGGAGAGGTGGGTTTACCAGAGCGCTCTCGTTGACATCGTAGTTGCGCCCTAGAAAGCACCGACTGGCCCTGCACAGAGAGTGAGATGGTGGACTATGTCACGCAGCGGCCTCCCACAGGAGTAAGGCCCACAGCGTCGGAGTATGTCTACAGAATGGAGTCCACAGCTCATGGTCTAGTGGAGAGCGTTGCTGCCCCTGCATTACGGTGTCCCGGGTTCGATTCCCGGCCGGGTTGGGGATTTTCTCCTGCTGGGGACTGGGTGCTTGCGTTGTCTTCATCAGCTCATCATCATTCTGGTAGTGGCGAGACTGGAAATGGAAACTTGGAATTTGTACGGGCGCTGATGACCACGATGTTGAGCGCCCCATGAACCAACATCATCCTCCTCCTCATCATCATCATCTACAGAATGGAAGGCGGGCGGCGACTTCTGCATGTCCCCACCGCGACGACTATTTATGACTTAACCCTGGCCCACCACTTAGGATCCACAAAGTCTAATGGTGAATGTTGCACACAATTTCCATCAGTCTTGACACGAACGGCAGCACCTGAGTCTTGCAGTCGCAGCGTCCTCCTGGCAGCACATGCTGTTTCATCAGAGTTCAAAGTCGTTCTCTAAGGGATAGATCAACACAGGTCCTATTCCCACGTCAGTTGTCTGTGAACTGCAGGCTAGTAGATCATGTCACTGGATAAGAGTAATACACTACTGGCAATTAAAATTGCTACGCAACGAAGATCACGTGCTACAGACGCGAAATTTAACCGACAGGAAGAAGATGCTGTGATATGCAAATGATTAGCTTTTCACAGCATTCACACATGGTTGGCGTCGGTGGCGACTCCTACAACGTCCTGACATGAGGAAAGTTTCCAACCGAATTGTAATACACAAACAGCAGTTGACCGGCGTTGCCTGGTGAAACGTTGTTGTGATGATAAGAAGGAGAAATGCGTACCATCACGTTTCCGACTTTGATTAAAGCAGGATTGTAGCCTATCGCGATTGCGGTTTATCGTATCGCGACATTGCTGCTCGTGTTGGTCGAGATCCAATGACTGTTGGCAGAATATGGAATCTGTGGGTTCAGGAGGGTAATAGAGAACGCCGTGCTGGATCCCAAAGGCCTCGTATCACTATCAGTCGAGATGACAGGCATCTTCTCCGCATGGATGTAACCGATCGTGCAACCACGTCTCGATCCCTGAGTCAACAGACTGGGACGTTTGCAAGACAACAACCATCTGCACGAACAGTTCAACGACGTTTGTAGCAGCATGGACTATCAGCTCGGAGACCATGGCTGTGGTTACCCTTGACGCTGGATAGCAGACAGAAACGCCTGCGATGGTGTACTCAACGACGAATCTGGGTGCACGATTGGAAAAACGTAATTTTTTCGGATGAATCCAGGTTCTGTTTACAGCATCATGATGGTCGCATCCGTGTTTGGCGACATCACGGTGAACGCACTTTGGAAGCGTGTACTCGTCATCGCCATAGTGGCGTGTCACCCGGCGTGATGATATGGGGTGCCATTGGTTACACGTCTCGGTCACCTCTTGTTCGCACTGACGGCACTTTGAACAGTGGACGTTACATTTGAGATGTGTTACCACCCGTGGCTCTACCCTTCATTCGATCCCAGCGAAACCCTACATTTCAGCAGGATAATGCACGACCACATGTTGCAGGTCCTGTACGGGCCTTTCTGGATACAGAAAATGCTCGACTGCTGCTCTGACCTGCACATTCTCCAGATCTCTCACCAAGTGAAAACGTCTGGTCAATGGTGGCCGAGCAACTGGCTCGTCACAATACGCCAGTCACTACTCTCGATGAACTGTAGTATCGTGTTTAAGCTGCATAGGCAGCTGTACCTGTACACGCCATCCAAGCTCTGTTTGACTCAATGCCCAGGCGTATCAAGGCCGTTATTACGGCCAGAGGTGGTTGTTCTGGGTACTGATTTCTCAGGATCTATGCATCAAAATTGCGTGAAAATGTAATCACATGTCAGACCTAGTATAATATATTTGTCCAATGAATACCCGTTTATCATCTCCATTTCTTCTTGGTGTAGCAATTTTAATGGCCAGTAGTTTATATCTACAGGAATCCTCTCGCGCGCATTTTTATTCCGCGGCGACCATCTCTTCTCTTGGTCTGCTTTTCTTGACAAGTCAGCTGTCTGGCCGCTTCAGCGAAGGATGAAAGGTGTCTTAATTTCGCCTTTCAGAAAAATTGGTGGACGTATCTGCATCGTCGGTACTCTGAAAACTGTTATTACGAGTATGTCCGACTTGTTACTCTTGTTACTTCATTGTGTCCGATCAACACAACGGCGCGATCCTCCTTTGTCTATGATGTCATTCTGCTATATTGGAATTTTGGACATCCAGTTCTTTCGGTCTGCGCCAATTACTTCCGTCCTGCGGCCTCACTACATGTAACATCAACAGTTCTTCCTTGTTGGCATTCCGCCTGGTCGTTGCGTTACCCAGGAAAGACTTCTAAAATTCTACTTTATTCCCAAGCCTAGTACTTCGTGGCGATTCAGTCCTGTTGATATTTCTGTAATATAGGTAATTTGTTGTAAAACGACTTTATCTGGTGACAAAAAGATGTTGAAAAGTATAGGGCCTCGTTTTAAGGCTGTTTAGCTTATGTGCTTCACACACAATTGAAGGTTAGCTTCAGCAGCACGTTGTCCCTTCACTCAAAGCCATGATCGATTAGTTTTCCAATTCTTGTCACTGAGTAAGCGTCCACCTCTAAATATTTCGCTGACATCGAGAAATTAAATAGCAATAAAACTAAATAAAAAGAAACTAATTCTAAAAATAACAACAGTTTTTATCTGAAATTTCATTTAATGTCAAAGGTACATGAAACTGGGCTCGCAATTTTTTCTCTATTTTGTGGGGTTTACGTGTATCAATATTTATTTGCCTGTAGAGATAGAGCGAAACTTCCATTTATTGTGAGCATTTCGTTTCAATTACAGTTAGCCCTCATTCAGCCAGCGTTTTGGTGCAATTACAAAAAGCGGAAAAACAGTCAGCCATCCTGATGGAGGCTTTCGGAACATCTGTCGTTTGTATAAAATCTCGTGTTTTATTGTGCCTGCGATAATCATAGCCTATACACTGACAGAAGATTTGAGTGTCTGGCGAGTGCACTTAAAGAAGATAAACGAAAATTAATTTCGTTGATGCTCTGCGTTCGCTTATTTGATTTTTAAGCTAGTCCGTACATGAATTTCTGAAACATATTTACTATCATAGTATAATTGGATTATTCCACCGTTACGAAAATTACGGCATTTTCAAGCCTACAATTCCACACTGCTTTCCAGTGGACGAAACAGTTATTACGTTAAATGTTAAGAATACGGCGTATATTTGGGAAAAAACGATGTACGTTAATGGTGATGGAATGATGTCTAGAGATCAGATTTGCAACACATCATCAATCCATATGAGATGGTATACTCATTACAACTGACGTTGAGTAGTAAAACTACACGGGGAATGACTGTTGGCAAGAAAGTAACTCGATTTACCGTCAGCTGTACAGGTCCCATTACTGAAACTTTCTGATAGCAACTTTTCAAGAACGTATGAGGAGGGGTCAACTTCTTAAAGACGCTTTCCCATCAGAAGTGTCACTAACATGATATGTTAAAATACATCTACTACCGTATGAAATATTCCGTATTTAATTGGTTCCATAACACTGAAAATTAGTTGACAATTACTTTCGCCCCTACGAGTGAATACCTGGCTGTGTTGGAGGCTGTAGCTAGTAAAGGCGACTACTTTATACAAGCGCTTCCGTTATTCGCAACAACTATAAGATACCGTTGATAATAAGGGGGCCATATCGGGCAATCAGCTGGCACAACAGGTTGGAGTGTGCTGGTGCAAGTAAAGCCGCCAGGTGGAAGCCGCCTCATTAACCAGCCGTCACTCAAGCAGGCAGACACTGCTTTGTCTACGATTCTCTGGCTCCAAAACAAATATGACGGCCTTCTTTCCGACAGACTTTCTCTCTTTACAGCTAAATGATAAAAACGCAACAACTTTACTAATTTCAGTACGGGACCGTTTCGTAGTTATTTGTGGGAAACATTGTTCATCAGCATCCCCATATATGAAGTTTTACGCTAGGAACACGCCTTCTGTCACACTCAGAAACTATTAAATAAGCACTTTGCATTTCAAAGCATGTAGCTTTATTTAATCTGCATGCCCGGCTAAAGGACTTGCAGCCGCGCGGATTGGCCGCGCAGTTTGAGGCGCCATGTCACGGACTGCGTGGCGCCTCCGGCCGGAGATTCGAGTCCTCGTGTTAGCTATAAATTATTCTACTGCTGTTTACTCCCGCTTTCAAACTTGTTTTACCATAGTTTTCCATTCCTTGCTGAAATATGTCTGCACTGGAAGAAACAGTGGAGGGTCATAAAACAAAGAAAGGCTGCAAGAACCCCTCACTCGTACTAAACCTCCAGAAATGTCTCAGTTTAGCCGGTGAGTCCATAGATGGTGGTATAAGGCGCGTATAGTGTAACTGGCTACGCTTTACCAACCGAGTTTTGCGATAATTAGGCCAGTCAGTCCTTGACTGACTTCGTAAGCCACCGCGTAGGAATTTTGCCTACCTGTTATGTGGAGATGCTCTCCTAGTTTTATGTCCCCTTGCAGGACTATAGCAGCGCCGTCGGATTCTGAAAGTGCAATACTATTATCTATGTTTTACGTAATGAAGCGGTAAGAAGTTATTAGCGCACATAAATTTTTTCCGGAATGCCATTATGGGGCGTTTCTTTAAGAAAAACCGTAAAATGAAATTCTTCACACTGATTCTGATACGGGAGCATGGTCTACCGCATGGCTAGATAGAAAGGCGCTCTATCCACGACTGCCGACTATGGCTCACTGTCTGTGACGAGTGTACAATCGGTATACTTCGTATAAGATCGCACATCTTCGGTTATGCCAAAGTTATTTATTTATTTATATCAACGTAAAATTACCGAATTATAGTATATATGACCCATAGACTCCTCCCAATGTCTGAGTGGCAAAAGGCTATTTTTGTTTGCAAATATTTGTTAATAACAACTACTTGATTCGCGCCAGGATAAATGTACTTTCCCTACGTATGTTTTTGCTGACGTCACGAGCGATGCTGACATCACTAGCGATTCCTGTATGGGCACCTCATCCCACTCGCTCTGAAAGCGCCGGATGGGCAACCGCCCCCGCTAGCCAGTGCGAGAACCTATCGCTCGCTCCTTGCTCCATAGGTGCTGTAGTGCTGATACATTCACTTCAGTTATGTGAAATAGAAAAACTGGAAATAAAGTAAAATGCGCTCTTATCTGCAAATAAGAGATACCTTACAAGGTGGGTCGTATATGTTCTATTAGCATGTATTTATTTTCATCGTATGAGGGAGTTATTTTCTGAATTTCCACCATCTTAATGAAGTCCAGCGGAAGCTGTAGAATTTATGTACTGCATGCATTCTTCACTATGCCACCATCAGCTGAAACAACAAACATTTTGTTGAAACCAAGTGAAAACCTTTCTCAAAATCAATGAATATCAAAGTGTTGCTTCATATTGTTAAGTTCTGTAATTTCGTTGACGTCTTGTAAATATTCCACTGCGCTCTAGCCATGTCTATAGCTAGCTTATTCCTTTTCCTGATTAAAATCCAATGTTTCTTTCAAGGCAGTTGACTACAATTTTAGAAAATATCTATCTTGTAGAGTACGGAGAGGAGGCTCATATGTCTGTAGTTTTTTATGTAGTGGCTGTCTCATTTCTTGTGAAGGAAAGCAATTACAGAGTTTTTTCAGTTTTGAGGAATTATTTTCTTTCATAAGCACCAGAAAATAATTTTTCAAGTTATTTTTTCGTTACTTTCCCTCCGGCTGTAGCCCCTTCTGCTGAAGCACTATCATCACCAGGCGCCTCATCTTTCTTTATACAACGAATGACTTGATATAGCTCTTCTGACGTTACATACAGAGTTCCATTATTTCCTTTTTTATCTGCTTGTATTTCTTATTCACGTCTTATACAAACATTTAAAGAAAACTTGGAATGCTTATATAATTTGCATTCTGATGTTAATTAGCGAACCATCTGTCATCTTGCCTTCTAAAATATGGTCTCTTCCCAAGAGAAGTTTCTGTTCTAGTCATACTGTGGTGATGGTTGTATTGAGCTCCTCGGTGGGTGCAATTTTATGTAGTGATGATTATATTAAACCTCCTGATGGTCTATTAATTAAAATCATTTCCCTTTTGCTTCATGTTGAGCAACTGGGATTAAATGATAACTTCATATCCTTTATTTTACGTGTTTTTAGGGTTTCATGCCCCAATCTGTAAGAACGGAACCCTTATATGATCACTATATTATCCACCTGTCTGCCTGTCTGTTTGCCCGTCTGTTAGTAACCCTTTTCCTCAGGAACAAGTAAAAATATCAAGTTCAAATTTATGTCACATATTAAGATCTATTGTCCCCTGGCGGTGTAAAATTTAAAGCTTTTACGTCAATTACGTCAAAAGATATGGCATTTATGTCCGATAATTTGATACTTGATACTCATCGAAACTTATAGGGTGCTTCTCCTTGACCTATAATCATGAAATTGGGCAAGAAGCAAGGTTTCACAGTAAATGTAAAGGGAAAAACCTAAAATTGTTAATTTGTAATTATATCAAACGAAAGAACTATTTCTTTTGTCATTTTTTATCCGACTACAAACTTGAAATTAAAACATTCTCGAAAGTCTTGGAATCCCTGGGACGGATATCTTACCAGTATAAATGTCAATAACAAGCGAAAATCTTCAATATCCTAGATTCCCGGAATGGTTAAACTGTCTTTATACGTAATTAAGTTTGTACGGAATCCTCAATGTGCGAATCCTACGCACACCTGGCCAGTTTTTTCCATTATTGAAATTCACTTTCACTGTCACCACATGTTGCCTCTTTCGTTCTTGTGCACTTACTATTCCTTTTCTTATCTTCTAAACTAACGACCTTCATTCTAAAATAGTTTCTAATTACTGTTTCTGATTTTGATTCTGTATCTTTCCAGTTCTTTCCATATTTCTATAATGCAGACCATCGTTCACTTCTTGTCGTAAAGTACAGAAATATTTGTTGTGTTCGCTTTTCCTCTTTCCTTCAGAAAATAGAGTAATTTTCCTTTGCATATTTTCTGTACATTTTAGTAGCTCTTTCTCTTTTCTAACCCTCTTTTATTTACATTTACCAATAATTTTTGCATTGTCTAATCTTTCAAGTACCTCTAACCAGTTAACAGTTTGGCCTGTAACTGAGCACGCGCATCACTCTGTTACCATCAGAGAACACTGTTTTAATTTTGTATACCTAAAGGTCTACTTTTGCTATTTATATTTATTAAGTATAAAGGAATTGCACTTGAGGACGATATGTGCAACAAATAAAAGAAATAGATGTCTGAGATAGAAGTATATAAATAGAGTACGTTGCATTGGTTTTATTTCTATAACATTTGTTTTGAGTAGGGTCCATCTTTAGCAAAACACATTTTTTTTTTTTTTTTGTCCCAGACATGTTTCCCTGCAGTTGCAGCATCATCAGTGTTTTTTTTATTATTATAGCTGTTAAATATAAGGAATGTTCTTTACTCTTTAAATACATAAAAATATTAGTTTATAAATCGTAAATACAGGTTTCTGAAGAGCACATAAAATTGTGTATTAATACCTTCTTACTACATGGTGTGGTTTACCTGCTGTATTACGTTTTTACAGTGACTGTTTTTCTTTACAGTTTGTCACCTGCAACTATATACAACTTAATGCAGGCAAAACATTTAAGTAAAAATTATGATTTCTAAACTGTTAGGGCTATGCCTGCGATTAATAATTCATGATAAAGGTGTGTGTGTGTGTGTTGTGTGTGTGTGTTTGTGTGTATCTATTTACATTATATTTCACTTACAGTTTCTTTTTTCGTCATCTTCTTCATTGTCAAATTCTATGTATTGAGTGGTCACTGTCTCTGTCACTGTCACTGTATACCAGCTGTAATATCAAGATGGCGGACAGTGGAACAGTAGAAGGTGTGAAAACAGGATGGCAGACTGTGGAACAGTTGACGCACGCTGTCATTGGCGGTTGTTTTGAATTTCTCAGAGGTATGTGTGTGTGTGGGGGGGGGGGGGGGAGAGGGAGAGAGAGAGAGAGAGAGAGAGAGAGAGAGGGAGAGTAGGTTTGCGGATTTATCATTATTATTGTAATTATATATATTTAGTTTTAATTTTATGTTTGTGTGTGTATGTATGTATGCATGTATCTGTGTGTACGTGTGGGGGAGAGGAGGGTGTTCTATAGGTTGGTTTTATCCAATAATTCCTTGAGGGCAGAGAACAGAGTTCTATTGCAGAGAGCTGTGTATTCATTTATTACTTGCTTTCCTTCAACTGTGGCTTTTTGTATTTGATAATTTTCTTCAATTATTAGTTTTTGTGGGGGGCTGTTGCTGCATTTGAGAATTTTCAAATCAGTGTTTATGTCTGTTAGGCTATGTTTATTGTCCATAAGGTGTTCAGCAAACGTGAAATGACAGCTGTTACTTTTTAATGCTCTTCTGTGTTTTTTCGACTGCAGCTTAATTTATAGCAGTCATCCTTCATAAAATTTGATTAAAATCAAATGGCACCGTTCCGTTACCCGTGTGTATTAAAAAGAAAACATGCCCATAGTGCTAAATTTCAGGGTCACCACTTCTTACTATGAGATGATTATAGCACTGGCAGGCAAACTGTTACTGGGCTCGTTTTGTGCATCTCCCTGCTAGGTGACTGCCACCATTTTGTACGATCTGTAGCTGAAGGGATGGCAACGGCCGCAGCTTGGTGGAACTGTACTGGGCAACAACTGGAACGACTAACTGATGGTCATCGTTTAGGTGCACAACAGGTCTTGTAGGGTCTCCCAACAGACATCACACCCCCTTCACAGGTTTTACTTTGTGATGTTTTATACTGGGACGATTTTTCTCCCATCATTCTGCAGATTTGCTGTTGATGTGTCCACATATCTGACTAGCTCACGCAAATTCCTCATCCTGCAAATCAAATTATTTGTTAGCAACTTTTGTTGGTTTTGCTTTTTTCTATGCTAAAGGCACACACGCACTCAACAAGGATATTTCTTTCTATAAGAATTTATTTTTAATTTGGAATTATGTTTAGTTTGTCATTATCCACAAAACTCTTTGACTTTAAAATATTGCAAGTCCCTTCGACTGTCTCCATTGTATTTTTGTCTCTGACTCTGTAGATGAAATCATACATCGTGTGCCATCCCGGTCTATCAGGCTAATCCAGTAGCTTGGGAGCATACCTTCGTGAGGTGACATTCTCCATATAGTCTGCTTTCTCTGTCACACCTCCAAATTAGCACCCTTCACACTGACGGTTCAATTCTTTTATTGTTTTCGGTTGTTTTACTTACCAATTTTTCATTGGAGCCTCTCACATTCGTTCAAAAACATTTCCATGTTGCTGTGTTTATTTCGACATATTCTGTTGTGTGCCTACTATTGTTTACTTGGAACTATCACTTTCTGTTTGATCGTTAGAAATCAGTAAGAAAATCCACAATGACAGTGGCGCATCTTGAATCATAATTCCCCTTGAATTGGGATGAATGTAAGATAATACAAATAACAATAAAAAATCTTACGATATACACTCCTGGAAATGGAAAAAAGAACACATTGACACCGGTGTGTCAGACCCACCATACTTGCTCCGGACACTGCGAGAGGGCTGTACAAGCAATGATCACACGCACGGCACAGCGGATACACCAGGAACCGCGGTGTTGGCCGTCGAATGGCGCTAGCTGCGCAGCATTTGTGCACCGCCGCCGTCAGTGTCAGCCAGTTTGCCGTGGCATACGGAGTTCCATCGCAGTCTTTAACACTGGTAGCATGCCGCGACAGCGTGGACGTGAACCGTATGTGCAGTTGACGGACTTTGAGCGAGGGCGTATAGTGGGCATGCGGGAGGCCGGGTGGACGTACCGCCGAATTGCTCAACACGTGGGGCGTGAGGTCTCCACAGTACATCGATGTTGTCGCCAGTGGTCGGCGGAAGGTGCACGTGCCCGTCGACCTGGGACCGGACCGCAGCGACGCACGGATGCACGCCAAGACCGTAGGATCCTACGCAGTGCCGTAGGGGACCGCACCGCCACTTCCCAGCAAATTAGGGACACTGTTGCTCCTGGGGTATCGGCGAGGACCATTCGCAACCGTCTCCATGAAGCCGGGCTACGGTCCCGCACACCGTTAGACCGTCTTCCGCTCACGCCCCAACATCGTGCAGCCCGCCTCCAGTGGTGTCGCGACAGGCGTGAATGGAGGGACGAATGGAGACTTGTCGTCTTCAGCGATGAGAGTCGCTTCTGCCTTGGTGCCAATGATGGTCGTATGCGTGTTTGGCGCCGTGCAGGTGAGCGCCACAATCAGGACTGCATACGACCGAGGCACACAGGGCCAACACCCGGCATCATGGTGTGGGGAGCGATCTCCTACACTGGCCGTACACCACTGGTGATCGTCGAGGGGACACTGAATAGTGCACGGTACATCCAAACCGTCATCGAACCCATCGTTCTACCATTCCTAGACCGGCAAGGGAACTTGCTGTTCCAACAGGACACTGCACGTCCGCATGTATCCCGTGCCACCCAACGTGCTCTAGAAGGTGTAAGTCAACTACCCTGGCCAGCAAGATCTCCGGATCTGTCCCCCATTGAGCATGTTTGGGACTGGATGAAGCGTCGTCCCACGCGGTCTGCACGTCCAGCACGAACGCTGGTCCAACTGAGGCGCCAGGTGGAAATGGCATGGCAAACCGTTCCACAGGACTACATCCAGCATCTCTACGATCGTCTCCATGGGAGAATAGCAGCCTGCATTGCTGCGAAAGGTGGATATACACTGTACTAGTGCCGACATTGTGCATGCTCTGTTGCCTGTGTCTATGTGCCTGTGGTTCTGTCAGTGTGATCATGTGATGTATCTGACCCCAGGAATGTGTCAATAAAGTTTCCCCTTCCTGGGACAATGAATTCACGGTGTTCTTATTTCAATTTCCAGGAGTGTAGTACTAAGAACTGCAATGACGTGGAACGAACGTGCAACCTTGTCAGATGAGAACGATGTTTGCTAAACAAACATAGTTCACTTTCAGCTGAGACGAATTTAAGACAATAAAAATAAAAAAGGAGATAAATGTCTTACAGTATAGTAGTAAAACGGGATGAGCATGACGTGGAAAGAATGTAGAAACAATTTTAAACGATCATGATGTTGGCTAATCAGTTATTAAACTAGTGAAATCCATAAAGTGTTCTTACCGCATCTACTTTCACAATCAACTACACCTTTTCTATCAGGACCTGCAGAGATCGTGTTTTTTTTTTTTTTTTTTTTTTTTTTTAGAGGAAAACTTCTGGGACACTTTTTTGTAAGTTACCCGTTGCAAACTTCAAGTCTATGATAAGAAGTGTGCCGTAACTTCCACAATTCATGTACGTCCACAGAAAGGGTAAACCACATTAATATGCGTTATGTGCTAAAAAACAAAGTGAAATAGTACTGAACACTTTGTAACGTGTAAAGTTCCAAATTTATTTAGTCGGCCAAGCTAAATCTTTCGCGGCTCTGGATACCGTAAGGATTTCGCATGACAAATATTTTCAAACTTTTCGTTTGGAAATAATGTTTTCGTCAGTTAACGATGTTTATATTGTACTAATGAACGTGCTACCGAAGACGCAAACATTTGATGTACACTTATTTACAGTCATTGCGGGAAAATACCAATTATGCACTATTATTAGTTCTCTGGAACGTTCTCTTTCCTCGTAACGTGATCCAGCTAAACGACAGTAATACTGTTATTATCTCTTCGTGAAAAGGAACCTTCAAACACCTAAGTACAAACTTCTGCTTCTAATATACTGAATCTTCTTTCAACAGAGCAACTTGGCGTGGTGCTTAAGATGATACACGAACATTTTCGTGAAGAACGATGCTCAAGTCGCCGCTGAGTCGTCCAGGTTTATGTTTTGTACGGTTTCGATAAATCTCTTAAGGCAAATTCCCGGACGGTTCCTTTCAAAAACAGTTACGACCGCTTCCTGCATATGAATGACGATCTATCCTAGTCCTGTCTTCTTTTATCCTCCCTTAGATACCGACGTACTCGTCTCAAAGACGCTGTTAGCTCGCTGTTTTCTTATTTATCGTACACTGTCTGGACAAAACTATCCGGACACCCCTGCTTAATGCGAAATCGACCACTAGATTCACTAGTGATGGAACAGCCAGTATAAAAGGAGAAGGGCAGCATTGCGCTGTCAGGAGACAAGCAGTGGCAGCAAAATGGTTCTGTCAGATGAGATCATTGATTTAGAATAAGGATTACTCATTGGGTGTCACCTGAGAAATAAACCTATCAAGGACTTCTCAACCCTTCTAAAGCTGCGCAAGTCGTCTATTGGTGATGTGAATGTGAACTGGAAACATAAAGGAAGGACCACAGTTAAAGCAAGACGAGATGGACCTCATATACTGACAGGCAGGGACCGTTAAACATTACGGAGTGTGGTTGTAAGAAACCCTATGAAGACAGCGGAATTAATCGGCCGTGGCCTCATAACTGCTACCAGAAGTCCAGCTAGGGCCATGGCTGTGCGTGGGGAGTTAAAAAAATGTGGTACAATGATCGAGCAACTTCTCACAAACCACAAATTTCTGTAGTCTGTGGGAAACAACGATTGAGGTGGTGTAAGGACCGACGCCATTGGACAGAGGGTGACAAAATGAGTGAGTTGGAGTAATGAATCATGCTATACCCTGTGATAATTCGATTGAAGGGTTGTGGTCGGCCAATGCCTGGAGAACGTCACCTTGCATCGTCGGTAGTGCAGAAAGTGTTGTACCGTCTGCCACCACAGCTGAGTGGTTAGCGCACCGGCTTGTCGTGCCACGGGGCCCGGGTCCATTCCCGGCTGGGTTGGCGACTTCCTCCACTCAGATACTGGGTGTTTGTGTCGTATGAGTACATTTCAAAGTACTGCGTACTCTAGAGGAGTATTTCGGATGGCGATTATTGCTTGTATCAGAGTGTAACCCCCGTCATAAGGCAGCACATGTGAGGCAATACTTCGTGAACAATAAGATTCCTGAAATAGACTGGCCTTCCCATCGTTCTGTCTTGAACTCAATGGAACACTTTTTGGGTGAGTTAGAATCTTGACTTCCATCCAGACCCCAGTGTCTCACATCACTACCAGCCTTCTCCGATTTCGCTCTTGTTAGGTTGGGTTAGCGTTGTTTAACGAGGTCATTAGAGACGGAGCGCAAGCTCGGGTTAGGGAAGGACGGGGAAGGAAATCGGCCGTGCCCTTTCAAAGGAACCATCCCGGCATTTGCCTGAAACGATTTAGGGAAATCACGGAAAACCTAAATCAGGATGGCTGGAGACGGGATTGAACCGTCGTCCTCCCGAATGCGAGTCCAGTGTGCTAACCACTGCGCCACCTCGCTCGGTTTCGCTCTTGAGGAAGAATGGGTTGCCGTCATTCAGACACCTCACTGAAAGTGTGCTCAGCACAGTTCCTACTATCTTAAAGGCGAAGGATGGACTGATAGATACACCCCATATCAATGTCCACTAACATGTGACCGTATGCTTCCATCAGATAGTATACAGGGTGTTACAAAAAGGTACGGTCAAACTTTTAGGAAACATTCCTCACACACAAAGAAAGAAAATATGTTATGTGGACATGTGGCCGGAAACGCTTACTTTCCATGTTAGAGCTCATTTTATTACTTCTCTTCAAATCACATTAATCATGGAATGGAAACACACAGCAACAGAACGTACCAGCGTGACTTCAAACACTTTGTTACAGGAAATGTTCAAAATGTCCTCCGTTAGCGAGGATACATGCATCCACCCTCCGTCGCATGGAATCCCTGATGCGCTGATGCAGCCCTGGAGAATGGCGTATTGTATCACAGCCGTCCACAATACGAGCACGAAGAGTCTCTACATTTGGTACCGGGGTTACGTAGACAAGAGCTTTCAAATGCTCCCATAGATGAAAGTCAAGAGGGTTGAGGCCAGGAGAGCGTGGAGGCCATGGAATTGGTCCGCCTCTACCAATCCATCGGTCACCGACTCTGTTCTTGAGAAGCGTACGAACACTTCGACTGAAATGTGCAGGAGCTCCAACGTGCATGAACCACATGTTGTATCGTACTTGTAAAGGCACATGTTCTAGCAGCACAGGTAGAGTATCCCGTATGAAATCATGATAACGTGCTCCATTGAGCGTAGGTGACTGACGAAACTAAAATGAGGTCTGACATGGAAGTTAAGCGTTTCCGGACACATGTCCACATAAGATCTTTTCTTTATTTGTGTGTGAGGAATGTTTCCTGAAAGTTTGGCCGTATCTTTGTGTGACACCCTGTATAAGACGGGATCAATGAAACATTTCTGGCGTCGTCATTTTGTAAACTCATCGACTGTTAGAATGGTTATCTTCTGTACTATTACAATAGTAATGTGCAAAATTGAGCGTCATCAGTCTTAACTTGGGTTTGTAGTTTAATATAGCGTCACAAAATGGTGTTAAATATGAACATAGTCATACTGTTGTTATTTTCCTCCATATTCTTCAGACTGTTCCAAGTTTTAGATTGATCCTAAAGGAACGAATGACTCATTGTTTAAAGCAGTAACTTATGAGATATTTATAAAACTAATCGTCTATAGTTACTCTCTGGGACACTTGACCAACTCTCACGCTGGCGCACGCGCGGCTCAGTATTGTACACAGGACGTCACACGCGCGGTTTATCCAGATGCACGGGCAGGGCAACGAGGTCACGATGCATGATGATGGAATCCATGACGTCACAACGACGGTAAATTCAAAATGCCAGCCACTAAGACGAAACGGCCTTCAGTATGTGGCTGCCATCTTGACCATGTTGAAAAGTATATTAATTATTTGAAAGTATCCAAACGATCTGAATTATTTATCATCAATGCGTAAAAGGTGTATATTTATGTCTAAAATGACTGTTAAAAATATGTAAGCTTCGTATCATAATGTTATTTCCAAATCTAGAATGTCTGTTTTATTTGTCTTAAGAATGTAAGCTTTGCCATCAAAAGACACACACACACACACACACACACACACACACACACATATTCATAAGGCATATTTTTATACTTCACTAAAAAGTGTTTGTTATATACGGGACCTAAAATTCTGCCACATCAGTAAATTTCATCTCTCTCTATTCTGTCCTTCACTAAAAAAATGTTTACGTAAAATACAGTACCAAAAATTCTGCCTCATCAGGAAATTTCATTCCTTCATTTTTTTATACTTTACTCTTTCATTACTTTCTCTGTCATATGATAGTGTGGGGTGCGATAAATATGATACTTTAGTTGGCTAACCTTTAAGTGCATGCAGTATCATTTCATACATGTTACTTCAAGTAACCTTAAGCAGGCACATCCTGTAATCCTCTATCGAGACAGCCTTTGAGGCCGCATAATGCACACCCTTAGCCCGTCTCTGGGTGGCACTGCATATATACAGTATGCTTACATTTTCAATCTGAGCACCAGAAACGCCACAATCTACTAACCATTTTCCTCGCCTTTCATCAGGCCAATAATCTTCTTGTTTTGCAATGTGATACCATAAGGACGGTCAGTCACATTTCGAGATACGTCGATTGCTTCGGAATCGGGGTCGGGATCATCAGGTTGTCAGCACTCCTCGGAACTCATTCGCGAGTTATTCGTCATGGGGTACCAGTGCACACACTGGCAAAGCCCCCCCCCCCCCAAAAAAAAAATCCCTTGTTCTAAGAAGAGCAAAATGTCAAAATTGATCATCAGTTCGACGCTGATCGATGTACTTCTTAACACTGCATCCCACAAAAAGCCCTGTCGCAGTGCAACAGAAGGGAGTATCCACTCAAAAATGTCTGCGAGCAGGCGTACATCGGTGTTTGTGATCGATCTAGCATATTCCTCTAAATAAAGAATGTTAAGCTCCTGCCAAACATTCTTCGCACGCCCATACCCCGGGTGCGGTAGGGCAATGCGTGTAAGTTTACTGGAGAATGTGGCTATGTCAGAGTGTGTGGTTTCATGCAGTCTCTCCAACAAATCTAGGTATTGGTCAATAGAGACCCCTTTCTTCGTCACAACTTAAAACTTTGATTCACTGGGATTTGAAGCTCTGTTGATACGAAAATCCTCCTGACGCACCGTTTCAGCAAGCTTATGAAGGTGCATGAAATGTAGCGAATCCAGGAAGTAGAAATTTATTTTTGGCGTGATTCACTTGAAAAGTGAAACATAGTTTTCGACGGTGTCTGTAATGACACTGACCTTCTCACCTTGCAAATCGAGGTCACCCGGGAGCTCATCAAGTAAGTGAGCGTCATATTCGCTAAGATGATGGAAGGAGACGGGTATGCGTCGCGGCTACCGATACTTGTATACGTTGAGAGCCGGACCGAGGGAACTTCTGTGTTAGATGTCAGTGATCTCTATGTGGAGTTGCCACTTTTCTGTTCAACGGCAGTCCACAAATATAGTAGTTAACTAACTGCTCACAAAACGTATGATTCTCCTGCGAGTTGTTCATAGGAATGATGTTGCGATAAATACTTGTACATTTACGGAAAATAATGGATACTATAGAAAATAAAGAAAAATATGGAAAAACGGTTAAAAATGGAAAAATGTGGAAAATGTGAAAAAAATGGAAAATTCATATGCAAAATGATAATAAAGGATACCTGTATTTATACAAAGGAAGCAGCCAAAATTTGAGGCATGAGTAATAGATCAAACTGCCGAAAGCATGACATGCTCCATTTCGTAACTACACTCCTGGAAATTGAAATAAGAACACCGTGAATTCATTGTCCCAGGAAGGGGAAACTTTATTGACACATTCCTGGGGTCAGATACATCACATGATCACACTGACAGAACCACAGGCACATAGACACAGGCAACAGAGCATGCACAATGTCGGCACTAGTACAGTGTATATCCACCTTTCGCAGCAATGCAGGCTGCTATTCTCCCATGGAGACGATCGTAGAGATGCTGGATGTAGTCCTGTGGAACGGCTTGCCATGCCATTTCCACCTGGCGCCTCAGTTGGACCAGCGTTCGTGCTGGACGTGCAAACCGCGTGAAACGAAGCTTCATCCAGTCCCAAACATGCTCAATGGGGGACAGATCCGGAGATCTTGCTGGCCAGGGTAGTTGACTTACACCTTCTAGAGCACGTTGGGTGGCACGGGATACATGCGGACGTGCATTGTCCTGTTGGAACAGCAAGTTCCCTTGCCGGTCTAGGAATGGTAGAACGATGGGTTCGATGACGGTTTGGATGTACCGTGCACTATTCAGTGTCCCCTTGACGATCATCAGTGGTGTACGGCCAGTGTAGGAGATCGCTCCCCACACCATGATGCCGGGGGTTGGCCCTGTGTGCCTCGGTCGTATGCAGTCCTGATTGTGGCGCTCACCTGCACGGCGCCAAACACGCATACGACCATCATTGGCACCAAGGCAGAAGCGACTCTCATCGCTGAAGACGACACGTCTCCATTCGTCCCTCCATTCACTCCTGTCGCTACACCACTGGAGGCGGGCTGCACGATGCTGGGGCGTGAGCGGAAGACGGCCTAACGGTGTGCGGGACCGTAGCCCAGCTTCATGGAGACGGTTGCGAATGGTCCTCGCCGATACCCCAGGAGCAACAGTGTCCCTAATTTGCTGGGAAGTGGCGGTGCGGTCCCCTACGGCACTGCGTAGGATCCTACGGTCTTGGCGTGCATCCGTGCGTCGCTGCGGTCCGGTCCCAGGTCGACGGGCACGTGCACCTTCCGCCGACCACTGGCGACAACATCGATGTACTGTGGAGACCTCACGCCCCACGTGTTGAGCAATTCGGCGGTACGTCCACCCGGCCTCCCGCATGCCCACTATACGCCCTCGCTCAAAGTCCGTCAACTGCGCATACGGTTCACGTCCACGCTGTCGCGGCATGCTACCAGTGTTAAAGACTGCGATGGAGCTCCGTATGCCACGGCAAACTGGCTGACACTGACGGCGGCGGTGCACAAATGCTGCGCAGCTAGCGCCATTCGACGGCCAACACCGCGGTTCCTGGTGTGTCCGCTGTGCCGTGCGTGTGATCATTGCTTGTACAGCCCTCTCGCAGTGTCCGGAGCAAGTATTGTGGGTCTGACACACCGGTGTCAATGTGTTCTTTTTTCCATTTCCAGGAGTGTATATGATAGCTGCACTCTGCATTCCGAACATTTTCTACATCTTGTATCGTTAGAGTGTAGGATAACTTTTGAGAGCCATAGCTGGAGTGTATTCTTGCGCTGTTTACATACGAGTAGGTGTGGGTAATTTTCTTTACCATACAGCTGTGATAGAAATTCACTACCCAGCCCTAGTAACTTCAAAGCGAACTTCTTCCAAAATGTCTAATTGTAAACATGGATTCCTATCTATATAAAGTCAACCATTATATAGGTTGTTTTATGCAAAGGTTTTTAACTATAATTACTAGTTCCAAATTTTGTTAACTAATGTATTATTTATTTATTGCGCGACATGTTTCGAGGGTGTACCTCATCATCAGGCTATAAGGCATTACAAAAACAATTTCATAATGGGATCATGCAGATGTTAAACAGTCTTTTCATAAATGCTGTGGTTATCCTGTGAAAGAAGAGAAAATCTAGTAAGAGGCCATGTCACTTTGTAGGCTGCACTGACGTTTCCATGAAAATGTTTTTTAACAGTCACTCACTTTATGAAAAGACTGTTTAACATCTGCATGATCCTCTTCTGAAATTGTTTTGTAATGTCATATAGCCTGATCATGAGGTATACCCTTGAAACATGTCGCACAGTAAATAAACAAATAATCCATTAGTTAACAAAGTTTGTGACTGGTAAAGGTAGTTAAAAACCTTCACATATTTTTTGAGACAGTCACGGCCGAAAAATTGTCAAAATGGTTTCAAATCATAGGTTGTTTTAACCTGAAATAACTAAAAGACTGGAAAACGACTCATTGTATAAAAAATGTTCTAGGTGAAAAGTTAGTTTTAGTGAAGGGAACATCAGCCTGTGCTACGACTAGCTACCTCCTGATCGCCCTTACTCCGTGGGCGGGGTCAACTTTGTATTTTCCGTTGTGACCGAGCGGTTCTAGGCGCTTCAGTGCGGAACCGCACGACTGCTACGGTCGCAGGTCCGAATCCTGCCTCGGGCATGGATGTGTATGATGTCCTTAGGTTAGTTAGGTTTAAGTAGTTCTAAGTTGTAGGGGACTGATGACCTCCGATGTTAAGTCCCATAGTGGTCAGAACCATTTGAACCATTTTGTATTTTCAGTTGGGAACCTCCCCCCCCCCCCACCATATCTATTGCGTATTCGGATTCTATGCCAAAACATACGTACGGTTTACTCAAAGTATTGTTTCCCATTGATTGTAGATGGCGCTGTAATCGACAAACATCTTTTGTGATTGTTTTTGCAGTAAAGAACCGACGCATTTGACTATGTATTTCATTTGCGACGTAAATGTAAACCTTTGAGTTTTAATGGTTGATATTTTTGTTCAAAATTTATTTTATTGTTGCGAATTTGATGATACAGTACAATATGCTTAGCTGTTTCAATGTTTGGTTAATACCAATGTTGAGCGTGACCCAGGAACAACAACGTGCCTCTCACCATTGGGGTGGTTGATTTCGATGAATATCCTTGGCAGGCGCGCATGTCACTATCACTTGATGGTCATTTTACTTTACTACATAGGTTGTGGTTCTGCCAGTAACCACGTAGCAGCCAGCGTGAGAGTTATTGCGGTTAGATGAGAACACACGCCGAAATCACTCAGCCAGATGGAGGCGTCCGAGGGCGGCCACCGAAATCAAGCATTCCGCTGGTTTGGGGGCTCACCATAATGAACCCCGGAGGAAGCAGAAAACTTCGTTATCATACTACTAGCCTGTTTGCAAGAAATGTCAGTGTCTAGCTATATTTTCTGTACACGACGATCCCATTTGCAACGCTAAAATAAATTTAGAAATTAAATATCAACCATAAGAACACAAGGGTTTACATTTACATTGTAAAGGAAATGTAGAATCAAAAGTGTCGGTTCTCAATCGCAAGAACTGACACACTTAATATTTGTCGATTTTACGGCCATCTACCACCAATAGTAAACAATGTTTACTATTCCTGGTGTACAATGAAAATGGGTTGTCTGTTGTAACAACACAGGTACCATAATTCCTGTCTGCAACAACTCCAACAGCATATGTGCGATAAGCAATAATATCCCTGTCATAATAAGACTCCAGACCAGCAAGAGGTCTGTCGTTTCCTCTTACTATAGCTAAACTTCATTTGTGGTGCAAGAAAAATTAATCTTACAACCTACAAATGTCAGGGGGTTGTTATTTAATGATTTATAATATAATACTACACATTGATCTTGTCAAAAGCCGAGAAGCGATTCTTCTTGGTGTTTTAGCTCTCTGGGGCACTCTGGGATGCTCTCTGCGGCACTGTGGGATGCTCTCTGGGTTATATAATCATTTTGTTTTTCTTTCTTTTTTACAATTCTAGATTAGCATTTATTTTTTTCTTCACTCTAAAGTTGCGAAGCATCCTTATCTATCCCGTGAGATTCTTTTTTTAAAAGACCCAAAACATTAATTGCCCCAGATGGGATGCTCTCTGCGGCACTCTGGGATGCTCTCTGCGGCACTCTGGGATGCTCTCTGGGTTATATAATCATTTTGTTTTTCTTTCTTTTTTACAGCTGTATGTATGTTTTGGGGTAGAATCCGAATATGGGGGATTCCCATTTAAAAACACAAAATTGACCAAGCTCACGCAGAAGGGGTGTTTAGAAAATGACCGGTTGTAGCACAGAAAGCTGTCTCCTTTACTGATACTAAATTATAACCAACAACAAATTTCTCGTACTATGCGTCGTTTTCGAGATATTTAGTTGTCTCAAGTTAAAACAAACACCCAGTATATACACTGAAACTTATGGATTATCATTGATGTTGCGTATGTTTCAATGTTAGCGCACCATAGGCAGATGTATTGCCTTTAGTTATGTTAAATACAGCTTTATTCTTACAAAAATCTAGCTTCATGACCACCTACCAATGATGACATTCGTTTATACTTCTCATTTATGTTGATTACAAAAAATACTGATCAACTATAGGTATTAAAGTTTAGATTCAGGATGCATGTTAACACAACGTTCAAGGGACTTACTTTAACCTGTTGTAAACACACATAGCTCGCTTACACGATACTGTGTGTCAGTTTCAGAGCCAAAACTCCCTTATTCCCCAACACGTGTACAATTTTGTATCAGCAATAGACGTGTCGGGAAAGGCTGCAACGGGGAAGCTCTGGAAACCATTTAGTGGAAATATGCAGAACCTATGGCAATGTTTCAGGTCAGTATTAAATATATGTAATAATCGATCACCTCCTTTGAAGAGCGATTATAACCTAATGGATGAGAATGTGGTCGAAGACTTTGCTGGAATTATTTTTACAAAATCTAACGGAAACACATGATATTCTTAATAGTTTTACACTACCGTATAAATCCTATTCTTGAGTTACCAAGCAATGCTATATGATTGTAGATGTCAGA
The DNA here is from genome assembly GCF_023864275.1 of Schistocerca cancellata. Classification (NCBI taxonomy): domain Eukaryota; kingdom Metazoa; phylum Arthropoda; class Insecta; order Orthoptera; family Acrididae; genus Schistocerca; species Schistocerca cancellata. The sequence continues at coordinate 773,331,955 of NC_064629.1, forward strand.
CACATCGACGTTCTAAATAGAGATAGATAATATTTAGATGAATCAGTTCTTAAGCTGAAAACATAGTGATCTTAACACGTCCTACGAAAAAACTGGTCACGGTATTAGAACAAAGATGTGGAATTGGCTGACAATACCGGCGTTTTTCTTTCTCTCTCTCTCTCTCTCTCTCTCTCTCTCTCTCTCTCTCTCTCTCCCTCTCTCTCTCTCTCTTTATACGTGGGCGTTGTTCTGCAGAGTTAAAAAGACATCGTTTATTTTTTCTTCGCAGAGTGCCACTGGCGAAACATTCGAGTTTTTATCACATTTTAATGCATGTCCGATGCTAGCAGCGTCTTCATGCAGACGTGCGCCTCTATCTCCAGATAGCTGAACAGTGTGTTCAGTACCGTAGGCGGGCTCGGTGTGATATCGGCTGTCCACTACAGCACTCTTTGCAGCTCTAAAGTGTTTCCGCTAGCTGAGTAAAAGTTATTCCCGCTGATTACCTTCCGCTACTGTTATTATAAAGTGATGCGTGCCGTGATAGCTACTAGACTCTGAGTGATACCTGACACTTACATATACCCTTGCTGGTGTACAACGTGTATGCCTCCGTCTTTTTATAGACACACAAAATCGCCCACAGCAGTGCAGAGTGACCGGTGCTGATGAAGAGCTCTCCCCAATTGAGTCGTGGGCAGTACTCCACAAATAATAGCTGCCAAGTGGTGTTCATTGGCGGCCGTATCTCTCGCACATATGCGATACAGAAGCTAAAAAGCTCCGGAAAAGTATTATTTTTCATTGATCAGTGGATTCGCTGCAATCCACCACAGTCTACGTGGTGGACCAACACGCACACCAGCTTCGACAATATTATATTTAAGAATACTAGTGTAAGCAGGGTAAGATGGTGTCGCCTTCGTACTGCCGTGAGCTGGTGGCATATGGCCTAAAGCCAAATGAGCAGAGATTAACGTACTTGATTCCTACTGGTTGAAAAACAGAAGAGGAATGCTGTTTTGGTTATAAATACGAGATGTTTCGGCACGAAATGTCATTCCGCTCTGAGACCTGCACGAGCGACGTTAAGAGCGCCAATAGCATCAGCAGAGATGAAGCGCCATAATGGAAATGTTTATGATGATGGGTCATCAAGTACTAACAAGCGTCTCTGATATCACTCTATTGATCCTACAATCTATGTATTTAAGCTGATTTTTTTTCTTGTCTGTTTGTATGCGTCATGTATATATGTATTACAGGGTATGTTGTGCTGAGCAACAACTGGTTAGAAGAAAATTCAGTACGTTGCGCCGTTTCGAAGTTAATCAGCATTGAAATTAACTGGTCAGGATGTTGCGCGCGCAGATTCAAGTGTCCCACCAAAGACGATACCGCACAAAATGATTTTTCATTTGGTTTTTTAAAACTGAAGAAGAGAACGATACAGAAACTGGACATGGGAGATATTGTATGTAGATTTTTGCCCACATTGAAAATCATGTTAAAATATCAACTGATATATTCGTGCCATTTCATATACAACATTCAGTCTGTTCTTTTACATAGATAACAGACTAAAAGAAAACAGAAAATAAATAAATAAATACAGTAAGTATCGAACCTGAGCCAAAGGCTGAATAGTCTCTTGCGCCGTTATCTGTGCTGTGAGACCAACTGACACTAATTGCACATGATGGGCCGCATGGGTTTGTGCACGGAACGGTCCGATCGGCTAACTTCGTTGCTAATTAACTCGAAAACAGAGCAGCGTTTGTAATTTTTTTCTTAACAATTATTTCTCAGCGCCACATACCCCGCAACACCCTTACAAGCTTTTCAGACTGGTTCTGAGGTAGCTACAAACCGATGTTTAGTTTCTTATTCGTCCTCTAATACACATGTGATGGATGTGTGTAGACTCGGGCTTTCCTCTACAACAACTCCGCGACCCGACACGAGGATGATGCATTCGTCACGCCAGTCCATCACTGAACCTCCAGACACCACCACAGCTAGGTCCGTCGTCATCATCGTGGTGTGGGCTGATTGCACTAGCTCGTTTGCCAATGCAGCCACGCTCTCCACACGTTGGACCATCTCACAATCGTTATGGACCGTCGTTTCTTAGCCCGCTCGATGATAATACTGTGATGACAGTTGATCTGCAGGATAAGATATTACATCTCGGCAAATAACTATGTGATGAGTGTCCTATGGACGAATTTGGACGCTGCTAACTTTGAACATAAGTAGAACTAATACGGACATCTGCATATATCACTTTTTGTACACATGATACTTACCAATATCTACTGTTTCTTTGTAGATGTGATGGAGGGGGCATGAGGACCCAGGCTTGCACTTACAACAACTACTGTGCCACCTGATCCAACGACGATGAAAAGTACGTCGCGCCAGCCCGGTACATTGCTGCACTCACAAACACTGCAGCAGCCCGACCTGTCGTCATCAATGTGGAGCAGGTTGATCACACCAGCTCTTTTACCAATTTAGTCATGGTCTCTACGACCTGGTCCGTCTCGCAATCGTCGCCGTCGGATATCACAACGACATCGCGTTGGGCTTAGCACCAGCAGCCTTATAAACTGCTCTGTTATTGATCATCACGTAAATGCTGCAGCCGCATTGGACTGCTGGGTGGTTGCTGACACTTCTGAGAGCAGGATCTCACAAGATGTCACTGACAACACTAATGCTGGGTATCAAGTTCCTGCAATTTCCTTAATGCTTGTTAAGCCAATTTGGAAAGGTAGCTCCCCGGATTTGTCAACGACCTGAGGTGTACCGTCATCATGTGTAGGGCACTTCTATATCGCAGACTCACCCAGCCCCCGAAAGAAGGTAGTGATGCTGTCGATGAAAGCAGAATTGGGGGGCTACTGATATATCATAGTATCATAGACTAACTGAATGGAAGAATGGTCCAGAACTTTCACCATGCGTGTTACACTACGTCATTTTTTTCAAAATGGGGAAAAAAGATATGGCGCTCAACTGTGTACTCCACCTCGATGTGCATTCATGTGTTTCTGATCCACTGAAAGGAGTGTCCAGTTTCATCCCTCTTCCAGAAGATATTACCCCCATGCATACATGTATTAATGCCCAGAATACAACTGAAGGGAATGCATTTTACTCTGCATTTTCACTTTCGGTTTCTGATAGAAATAATAGTGTTCGTCCTGAGAATGCAGCTATATATCAAATATCAAATGTCTACAAGCATTATAACTACCAAGGCACCTCATTCCCTGTAAAACTCCAAGATCTGCCACAATTTCAAAGGCAGTACCCGGACCATTCAGTGCACATTTATAGCCTGGATGTGGATGACATAAAACCAAACGAAGATGACGAGGAGCACACTGCACCGAAAGAAGTAAAGCATAAAGTAGTGAACCTTTCTATTTTTCAAAATTAGCTGTCCAGCATCCCAAACAAATGGATTTTCTGTTATTCTCCGAGGGTGTGAAGCAACACTATGTATGGTTCAAAAGGAAGTCGCACCTACTTTCTGCCCAGCTGGTAAAACATCATTGTTCTCGTCATTTATGCAATAAATGCCTCAGCTCTTTTACCAAGAGTCAGTCTCTAGAAAGGCACCTCGTTGACCGCTCGAGCCAGGAACAGTTCACAAAATGGCATGTACCATATGCTGCAACGTGCCAAATTGTATGCTCATATAACTCAAAGGCCAACATATTCAAATAATTTGCCAGAGATAGTCATGTGAGATGTCTGCTGTCTGAGCTAGAAAAACTTGCATGAAAATTTGATGGGATTTATCACCATATTTTTGGGCTGCCTTTGGAGAGAAAAGCGGATACTGCACATGAAGATCACTGTCATCGAACAAGGAAATTCTACTGCACAATTCATAATGCATGCAACTTGATCTAACAACTGTCAGGCCACATACCCGTCTTCTTCCGTAATTTGAATGGATGTGATGCTCACTTCCTTGTTGAGCTCTTGGCTGATTTCGGCTTGAAAGGTGATAAGGGCAGTGTCATTACTGAGACAGCTGAAAAACGCACTTCATTTTCTTTGCAAATCACACCAAAAATAACACTCCGTTTCCTGGATTCGCTGCATTTCATGCATTAGTATCTCCATATACTTGTGTGAGATGATGCGTAAGGAGGGCATCCACATCACCAGAGCTGCATATCCCACTGACGCAAAGTTTCAGCTTGGCGATGAAGGCTCTCCTTACGAATACCAGGATACAATAAAGAGACTCCACGAAACCACATTGCCCGTCGTAACCACATTCTCCAATAAACTCACAGGCACTGCCACCGAATGTGGAGTATGGGAACATGGTGGATATTTGGCAGCAGTTCAACATCCCTGTTTATTGGAATACGCTAGATTGTACTTGAACACCGATATATGCCTGCTTGGAGACATTTTGAGAAATGCCGTATGCCTGGGAACTTACTCTGTGCATCCTGCTTAATATTACACCGTCCCTGGGATTTCATGGGACCCAATGTCAAGAAGTACACGTGTCAGCATGGAACTGTTGACCAATGTTGACATGTTGTTCTTCTTTGAATGCTGAACTTGCGGGGGACTTTTCCAGTGTGTGCACAGGTACGCCAAGGTGAATCGAACACACTCCCGTGTGGACGACACAATAATAAGCATCCCTGGCGTAGAGAAATAACTGAAGGAGTTGAGAACAAGTAAGTCACCAGATCCGGATGGAATCCCAATTCGGTTTTTTAAAGAGTACTCTACGGCACTGGCCCCCTACTTAGCTCTCATTTGTCGCGAATTTCTCGCCCAGCGCAATGTCCCAAGCGACTCTAAGGAAACAAAGGTTACTCCTATGTGTAAGAAGGACAAAGGTATGGACCCGCAAAATTACAGGCCAATATCCATAACGTCGGTTTGCTGGAGAATCCTTGAACATATCCTTAGTTCGAACATAGCTAGCTCTAAATGTAGAAAAAGTAAGTAAATGCGGATGAGTAGGGAAATCAGACTCGTAACGTTCGGATGAAGCATCTCCGTAACACTTGCGTGTTTTTCGAACCTACCAATAACAAATATAGCAGCCAGCCTCTGAACTGCTTCGATATCTTCCTTTAATCTGACTTGGCACGGACCCCAGGCACTTGAGCAGTACTCAAGAGTAGGTCGCACTAGCGTCCTATATGTGGTCCCCTTTACGGATGAACCACACTTTCCTAGAATCCTCTCAATTAAAAAAGCTGACCATTCGCCTGTCTTACCACAATCCTGATGTGCTAATTCCGTTTCATATCGCTTTTCAACGTTACCCCCAGATATTTAAACGACTTGACTATCTGGGCGTAACGTTGCAGAGAAAATTTGTAAAATATAGCTTTGTAAATTATTGTATGTAAGTCATCCGAAACAAACTGCTTTGTAAATAAACTAACGAAAGACTATTCAATAACATTTTAGTAAGATTCGAACAATACTATTAACAAATTGTGTTGCAAAAATTTTTACTAGTAAACCGTTAGTTAATTTGTGATATCATTATTATTTCCCAACCCTTTCAACGTACAATTATTGTTGTGAATAATTTGTTTATACACTCCTGGAAATGGAAAAAAGAACACATTGACACCGGTGTGTCAGACCCACCATACTTGCTCCGGACATTGCGAGAGGGCTGTACAAGCAATGATCACACGCACGGCACAGCGGACACACCAGGAACCGCGGTGTTGGCCGTCGAATGGCGCTAGCTGCGCAGCATTTGTGCACCGCCGCCGTCAGTGTCAGCCAGTTTGCCGTGGCATACGGAGCTCCATCGCAGTCTTTAACACTGGTAGCATGCCGCGACAGCGTGGACGTGAACCGTATGTGCAGTTGACGGACTTTGAGCGAGGGCGTATAGTGGGCATGCGGGAGGCCGGGTGGACGTACCGCCGAATTGCTCAACACGTGGGGCGTGAGGTCTCCACAGTACATCGATGTTGTCGCCAGTGGTCGGCGGAAGGTGCACGTGCTCGTCGACCTGGGACCGGACCGCAGCGACACACGGATGCACGCCAAGACCGTAGGATCCTACGCAGTGCCGTAGAGGACCGCACCGCCACTTCCCAGCAAATTAGGGACACTGTTGCTCCTGGGGTATCGGCGAGGACCATTCGCAACCGTCTCCATGAAGCTGGGCTACGGTCCCGCACACCGTTAGGCCGTCTTCCGCTCACGCCCCAACATCGTGCAGCCCGCCTCCAGTGGTGTCGCGACAGGCGTGAATGGAGGGACGAATGGAGACGTGTCGTCTTCAGCGATGAGAGTCGCTTCTGCCTTGGTGCCAATGATGGTCGTATGCGTGTTTGGCGCCGTGCAGGTGAGCGCCACAATCAGGACTGCATACGACCGAGGCACACAGGGCCAACACCCGGCATCATGGTGTGGGGAGCGATCTCCTACACTGGCCGTACACCACTGGTGATCGTCGAGGGGACACTGAATAGTGCACGGTACATACAAACCGTCATCGAACCCATCGTTCTACCATTCCTAGACCGGCAAGGGAACTTGCTGTTCCAACAGGACAATGCACGTCCGCATGTATCCCGTGCCACCCAACGTGCTCTAGAAGGTATAAGTCAACTACCCTGGCCAGCAAGATCTCCGGATCTGTCCCCCATTGAGCATGTTTGGGACTGGATGAAGCGTCGTCTCACGCGGTCTGCACGTCCAGCACGAACGCTGGTCCAACTGAGGCGCCAGGTGGAAATGGCATGGCAAGCCGTTCCACAGGACTACATCCAGCATCTCTACGATCGTCTCCATGGGAGAATAGCAGCCTGCATTGCTGCGAAAGGTGGATATACACTGTACTAGTGCCGACATTGTGCATGCTCTGTTGCCTGTGTCTATGTGCCTGTGGTTCTGTCAGTGTGATTATGTGATGTATCTGACCCCAGGAATGTGTCTATAAAGTTTCCCCTTCCTGGGACAATGAATTCACGGTGTTCTTATTTCAATTTCCAGGAGTGTAACAGACCTGAACCCCTTCCTATGATGTACAGATTTCAAATGAACGTGTCTAAACAAGTGAACTAGTTATAAAGCATGAGGAGGGGAAGGTGGAGCAAGAATCTTTTGGTCCTGGAGTAAGGATATGTATTTCATTGCATTTTAATGTGTTCACATTGGCTGAGAGCCTGAAGTGTTTTTCCGCCAGGTTCGTATTACACAAGTGTTCGGCAACCACGTGACCAGTGTCGAGTTACATCTTGTCTGCGAACATAATTTGTCCAATCACCCGAGATGTTTGGGTAGGGTGGGGATCCCGTGGGTCTCCTTGAATGTACAACATACAATTGCCAGTGATTCCCTAGGGGAAGGCATTGGGGGGCAGGGGATGATCATAAATATAACTAGCCCAAGTCTTTGACCTGAAACCTGAAATCCTTCTCAGTGACCTTGAGATAAGATCGCTATCGCATCCAGAACTCTCATTACACAATTGCTACTTATCAGCTACTGTGGTATCTTATCACTGGAACTGATATGTTGCCTGATGTATACTAGTCTTTGAATGCCTACTACTTTCCTACTTAAAATCTTCTTCCTTAAATGGTTCTCGGCAAATATGACAGACGTCTACTGAGTGTAACGGTAGTTCTTCTTCGGACTTATGTCCATCTTATTATTTTGCAATATAAACCTGTTCACAGTATGAACCTTTACATATAGCTGTTGAGTGAACCATTTCATGGAATCTCTCTACAATTTAAACTCTGAATATTCTTTGCCATAACCACAGTGTATGTATTGGGCTATACTGAATGACATATATAAATGTGCTTGATTCTAATATGAACCAGAGTTACTACATGGAGAGATCAGAACGTTTGTGTTTGGTGGCGTTACTGCAACGTATATGCAACCCAGCGCTACTCCATTGCATGTATATAATCACCGACATGTAGGTAAGGGTTTGTGTAGCCTTCAAACGGAAACATTTTGATCGACCTTTATACTGTGTCTGCAAGTAGCAAATCGTTGTAGCATGCATTCCATATCAGCATAGATTATAAAGGGCAGCTGCAGCTTGTCTCTACACTTAGGTAAATTATACATACTCATTCCTGGCATTAGGAATGTTTGTGTTAACTGCCTTAAAGTGTGTGCAGTCAACCAAGTGGGTATACAACTTTTCCTAAGAACGAAAATAGCAAAAACAATGCTCACATACTGCAATAAAACAATGACAAGGAATATCGCTACTATATGTAAGCCTCAAAAGATTTTATGCAACATAAATCGTTTGTATCTGCATTAGCAACCTAAAACATTAATAGATTTACATGTTTCTTACGATGGTACATTGTGAGACATAGCAGTACAACTCAAAATTCTGTCTCATCCTGTTTGTCTGCTATGACCATCCATTCATAATCAAAACACTGGATACAATAAAAGTTAACAGAGAGGTTTACATTCTGCTTTTCGAATATGTGTACATGCTTCAGCTAGTCAGCAGAGTTTAGTTTAGTTTGCATATGACCAATATACTGACACATAACATACATCACAATTTATGGGATACAAACCAGCTAAACTTGAAAACTTGAAACAGGAATTGTCATTTGAGTGAATGTTTATTAATGTGCATTTATTTTCTACCACTTTTGGCAGCTCTGTGTATAGTTTTATTTTCATTAAGTTTCATATACAGTGAAACAAATTATTTTAACGCCTGACTAGAATCTCTCTCTTGAAAAGTTTCCAGTTTCTTTAACTACCTTGAAAGGTCTCTGTTGGATTCCTTTCATGTTAATTTCTTAAATCTGTTGTCATTTACGGCATAAATTCCTCTTCTAAATTTACTGTGGCGTTTCTGGCTATCTGGGAGGAGACTGAGTAGTGGAACGTGTTACTTTTACACATAAACAAGAACGATCTGCCACACTACTACACTTTAAAACACAGTTTATATGTAATTCATGTCACACAGTCTCATACGGAACCTACATCCGCTTTCTTTTATGTACTGTATATGATAAGATACTGTCATCCCCCTTCCCTTTTGTGTGAGAGAGTGAATGAGCAAATGTATTTCTAGTTGCATGCTTGAGGGTAGCAGACAAGCCTGTCTGCTAGAGAACAGTAGCACCAACGTCGGAACAGGTAGCTACGCTTTCTAAAAGCAGAGAGGTTTCTATTCTTAGTATGGTCCTGTCCGTCCCTTGTCATGTTGGTATAGGAAGCTGCCTCTCTGGTCACTTCCGTTTGTATCTGTTAGCATGCTCAGTAGGAACCCAGGTCAGTCGGTCCGCGGCGAGCGTCTGAAGTGGTAAAATCTCCGGCTAAGCGCGTGTCTGCTAAGTCCGTAGGACAATGGATTTCTTAAGTTCAGCCTAACTGAAAATTTAATCACCTTTATTTCAGGTTTAGCTCTAAAATATCGAATGTTATCTTAAATTGCAACGCAGTGTGATTCGAGTGTACAGTTCAGAATATCTTCCAGTAGTTGCTTTGTCACTACTTTGTGAGTAAAGTGGAACCACGTGTTGATCAGTAACTCTAACTAAGATCATCAATCTTAAATGCGAATGTGCGTGAGATTATAACGTCTCGTCTTGACAATATTTTTCAATATAGCAACTTTTCTTTATGTTCAACCCATGTGGGGTGTACTTTGTGAGACCAGTACCACGTGCTTATACAATTGTTTGATCCATCAGGTTAATAGTAAGACGTTAGTAACCAGTTCGAGGGTTTTCTTTTGTAAATTGCTTTTCGATCTAAATTATTTTAATTATCGAAATTATTGTGGAGTTACACTCTTTGTGTAAACCAGGTTGACCACGTGAGGCCTGTGGTGTAATCATCAAAGTAGCCCTCAGCTATTCTTTTCAGGAAGATTTCACAGAGAGTTAGTATGAATTTAGTATACCAGTGTGTGGTAATTACATGACAGACAGGATTGGGCTACGAACGTAACTTCTTTGGGTGAAAATTGAATCGGTTGGTTGTGGTTAATTTCCTCTTGCATATGTTTCAACGTTCTTCATGTGTTATTTTATGAATGCAGTGTTGTATGCAGTCTCCCAATCTTGGCTCCATATTTGATGTGTTCCGTAAGATTACAATCTCACATTTTCACAATCCTAAATATGGCACCAGTTTAGTTATGAATCAACTTTAATATACTGAAATTTCAATGATCAATGTTAAAACAAATTTCCAAATATAAATTGATTTATTTCTTTTTATTTAAATTCTCTTTTGTATATATATATATATATATATATATATATATATATATATATATATATATATATATATATATATATATCACCAGTTGTCACATGACTATTAAAGGATTATAATTAATGTTAGTCTGGTTGGGAATTTGGTCAGCTAGACTGGATACCTGGTGGAACAGTTGCACGGTAATGCAAGGTTAACTTCCCCAGACAGCTCACAGCTTTTAACCCTCTTTTATTGTCTATCAGCACCGCTTTCAGATCAAATTAAAGCTACAACATTACAGCCTATTACTAACGGTACTTGAATACCGTTCATCACCAATTTTGGATGGCATTAAAATTGTATTCTTTGTATTTAGGTAGATTTCTTTTACTTAATTTGAGTTAGGTAAGATGAAGTTGCACACTAGCGAAAAACTGATTTTAAGAGGCTGGTGTTGGTTAATTTGACACTCTCTGTTCTCAAACACATAAGACAGGAATTCAGGAACTGGCTAGAGTCCTTAAACCCAACCGAATTAGATATCACAAGTGTACATATTCAACTTCTAAATGCTCATTCAGCACAAAATCATTCCAAATCTTTGGGTAGATTCAATTTAACATATTCTTGAGATGATTCACCCATTATTGCAATCAACAGTTTCGAAAAGTCAAAATGTAGATTACAAATAGAATTTCGATATTATTAAACTTGCCTTATGTGATAAAAAGTACACTCTTATGCTCAAAATATTCTCCACCAATCTTTTACGATTTTTGCAAGACACTTCCCTAACACAAATCTTGTGTTATTTCCCTAATTTTGCAAGACATTTCTCTGATACAAATTCAGTGCTACGCTGTTTAACTACAACATAACATATACTGTTAGATCAGTTGAAAATTTCCATACTGATCAGCCTACCATGATATATGATGAAGACTTGCACAGAGTTCACAAACTCAAGGGGATCTTCTGTGAGAGCAGAAAACCATGCTCAGAATTATATTTTGCAGTCCTTGAGGTAGACGACCACTGGTACAAATCTCATCGTTTACATCTCACAGTCATTATTATGTATTTTTCATCCTGCTCTCGTGACAACAGACACTAAGTAAATTTGGTGCTCCCTCCATTTTTGCTAGCTGCTTCAGATTCTGCAATATCGAGTTAGAAGCATCCCTGTTCTCTTGAATTATAGCAAAGAATTGGTTCGTGAAAGATGTGAGATTGTTAATGGAAACATATACATTTTGGAGAGTTCTGTATGAATGCACATGTCTGAAAAGAAAGTGTTGAACAACTGCTATTATGACACAGCATCAACACCATGCTACTCCTAATGGTTTCCTTGCTTTCACTCTCTGTCTTCTTGCTGAGTCAGGAAGCTGAGACTTGTTACAACAAGCAACAGCGATTAGTCACACCTTCACAGCAAGTTTCAGGTTAGGTTAGATTAGATTACAATGTCTTCGTTCCATAGACACAAAAATGAGATGATTGTCATGGATGTGGAAAATGTCAGAAAGTATAACATAAAAAATATAAAAAATTTCAATATAATATTTACTACCCCGATCATTTGTCAGGAGATTGTCAAAATTAGTGAATATGTTACAGTAAACTGGAACTGCTAATATTTACAGAATTAATACAATGTCAGAATATACCTAATCTCGACTGTTGTGACAAAGTGAAAACCGAAATCTAACAGGCATTTCTACTGAAACTGGTCTAACAGTCCCTGTTAAGACATTCATCGGTAGAGTAGAAGGAGTTGCCTATCAAAAAATCGTTCAAACTGTGTTTAAACCACACTTTATCTAAAACCAAGTTTTTATTTCTTGCTGGCAATTTATTGGAAACATGTGTTCCTGAATACTGGGCCCCTTGGACCAAGGTTAGTCATTTTAGGTCTTTATGTAGATTTTTCTTATTCCTGGTATTGATACTATTTATTGAGTTATTGATTGGAAATAGAGCTATATTACTTGGAGAAAATTTCAGTCAGGAATGAATATACTGAGGAGCAGTGGGTGGAATACAAAGTTCCATGAACAAGTTTCTACATAATGTTCTTAAATTTCTACCACAAATAATTCTTATTACAGGCTTTTTTACACTAATACTTTTGTTTGGTTTGATGTGTTACCCAAGAATATGATCTCGTATGGCATAATATTATGGAAGGAAGCAAAGTATGCAAGTTATTTATATTTATATCTCTTAGATCTGACATCATTCTCACTGCAAATAGAGATTTGTTTAGGCGCTTCAGCAATTCTGTGGTATGCCCTTCCCAACTGAATTTATTATCGATTTGTAATTCTAGAAATTTAACACTGTCAACCTCTTCAATCTGCATCTCTTCATATTTTATACACACATTGGAAGGAAATCTCTTGCAGGTTCTGAATTACACGTAGTGTTTTTTTTTTTCAAAGTTTAATGAAAGTGAATTAGCTTTAAACACGTAGTGGTTTTTTTTTCAAAGTTTAATGAACGTGAATTAGCTTTAAACAATCTATTAATGTCAGTGAAAATTTGACTGGCAGCTATTTCTAACTCTGCACTTGACTTGCTTCTTATTGCAATGTTTGTATTATCTGCAAACAAAATAAACTTAGCATCCGGCAGTGTAACTGACGAGAGGTCATTAATGTACACAAAAAACAGCAACAGACCCAAGATGGAAACTTGAGGAACACCACGTGTAATTAATTCCCAATCAGATGAAGACTGACTGCTTACTGCACAGGTATTTTGTAACGACACCCTTTGTTTCATGTTAGATAAGACGGAAACCACTTCACAGCACCTCCATTGACTTCACAATATTTTAATTTACTTACATTTTGTCCATTCCAGTAAGTCAAGACTTGTTCCAACAACCAAAACACTTATTCAGCTAGTTGGGACTGACGAAATCTCCAACGCATGTCATATTTTGCTGAATCGTTGTAGATGTACTGTTGAACATGATTACCTCAAAACTACACAATACAACAATAAACCCTTGAGAGTAGCATATAGACTATTGCTGTCCATAGCTTCAGTTGTCTCAGTTTCAACTGAAAATCAATAAAATGCTAATAAATCGCAAACTGTTGTTCACAACAGTATTAACTATAGCTGTGGAAGTATTTGCTCATCACAAATATAAATCCAGTGTCAAAATGACAGGTCATCATGGAACACATATTCAATATTCAGAGTATACTACACTGTTGATGTATCTTTGTTGCTGAATATGATAAATTAAAAAGTTTCACAATATGACACTAAGTGTATGGATATGATTATAATTAAACTCTCATATCAAACTTCCTATTCAATGTTTTAATCGAGTATCTGATCTCTTTGACCTTTATTATTCTAGAAACTACACTATATGGGACTAAGGCCATGAATGAAATGTGCAATTAAACCCCCACACCAAATTTGTTCACAGTTCTAATTGTCTCAATTTCGATTTAATATCAATAAAATGCCAGTAACTCCCTAACTGTTGCTCACAACAGCGCAAAACTTTAGCTCTTAGGGTATTTGTACACCTCTTGTCACAGAACGCAGTTTCAATATTCGTAGTAGACTAGGCTGATAGTTATACTGCAAGTGGCAACCTCTGCATGTCTTATCTCACCGCAGCACACTAGACCTGTGCCTCGTCATATGTCTGTTGGATTATCTGAAGTAGTGAGTTATGGTTCGACCGACTGTGGGTTGTGTATGGTGTGTAGTGATTCACATACGACAGAAGTGCTGTTGAAGTTTATACAAGTAACATTTCCTTGAATATGTTTTATAAAATCGACTGATGGCTTTGGCATGTAATTTAACATACAAATCTTTGTTCTAACTCATGTTAAACAATTCGTTTTTATAGACTTTTAGATGCGGAAGTAGTGTCTTGTCAATATGTTTGTGTATTTAGAGAGATTATTTAAAATGTAAATATTTTAAGTTACACCGTTTTTGTCGGTATCTTCACGTTTTTTCTTTTTTTACAAAAATTTTAAATTGACTCTCATGGCCCAAATAGTATTCGTTTATCCTGCATTCGGAGTACTGGTAGTGACCATGATTGAGGGATAATGTCTGAAACGGCAGCTGCGTACAGGTTGATTGTTTCTCTTTAATGGCCAGCAATATACTGCCGTTTGATAGGCTGTTTCTTTATGATGACTGGTGTTTTGTATTTCTCGCCACTGTGACGTCATGGATTCCATCATCTTGGACTATGACGTCACTGTCTTGCCCCTACTTCGAGGCAACATGCACCTGTGGTGTCATGTGTAGGGTACTGAGCTGTTTGTGTGTCAGCACGATGGTTCAAAGTCAGTCAAAGTGTTCCAAAGAATAGGTATCTGTACGTCTAACTCACTTAGTACTCATTTAACAACAAACATAGATGTTAATAATTGGTGCAGTCCATTTACAATGAACAACATATCGGAAGAGTAATAAACTGAAGTCTAGACAATCTAGTTTCTTTTTATGTATTTTTATTAGTTACAGAAAAGTATAGAACGTAACAGTAAATTAAAAAAGAAACAGCACCACCATGTGTATTATGAGGCATAAGAAAATGAAAACTCAAACAGAGTATAATTCCAAACACAGAGGAAGTAGGAGTTGATGTGTTTAACATACTATATTCCTCAATAGTTAAAGCACATACTGCAATTAAACGACGAATTAACACTAAAGAATGAACTGCTGACAAATACAAGAATAGGTGCACACGCACACAATTTGAATGGCTGCATTTGTGCGAAACATTTTCATGAGAAGTTGTGGTCAAACGCAAGATACGTATTGGATCAAAATAACAACTGAATCTAAGAGTTTACGTGTTAGTTACCACTGTCTATTATTTGTTATGTAAGAGTGACTTTGACGTACGAAAGTCAATTGATAAATACCGAAAGTCCTGGTAGAACGTTCAAAATGCTGATAACTGGTTTTGAAATTTGAAGTTGTTCTACCGATAAGTAACGAAAGACGAATTAACGTAAGTACCTTGTACGAGTAAAGATGTGTATCCTGTAAGTTACAAAAACTCCTTTGATTATTCATAAAACAGCATTTTCAAAAGCTTTGCAGAGATATTCGTTAAACATCAGCATTGAAATTCTTCATTGGCTGTCACTGAGGTATAGCGCCAGTTAACGTTGCTCTTCAACTACAACGCAGTAACGTTTGTTACTGCCACCGACAAAGTTCTGCTAATAGCCGTAGATAAGACCAAGCACAGAGCACTGCATGTGATAAATGGTATCGAGTGCGCGTAGTTTAAATGATAATTCGCACGCTTTCACCATTACTTACCCGTTCCCGTCACAGTGTCAGAAACGGTTTTAAACGGCTTGCACAGCTTCGTATTGTGAATTAAAGATGGATATATTTGTCACGTATTTTCAGGACTATGTGCTTTGTTTAACCTACTTTCTATTATTAAAAGCTACTCAACTTTAAACTTACATCTTGTCAAGAACAAAAATGGTTCAAATGGCTCTGAGCACTATGGGATTTAACATCTGAGGTCATCAGTCCCCTAGAACTTAGAACTACTTAAACCTAAGGACATCACACACATCCATGCCCGAGGCAGTATTCGAACCTGCGACCGTAGCGGTCACGCGGTTCCAGACTGAAGCGCCTAGAACCGCTCGGCGACATCGGCCGGCAGCCAAGAACACAATAACCGACAATCTCTCTTAGCAACTGATGTTCTGCAGCCGAGAACAGGTTGCCATAAAAACAGCGGGAGACAAATTCTAACTTACGTGTGAGTAGGAATTGTGAGAAAGCGCTTCTGCATTTGTGAGATGTGAAGTCTAGGTACTAGCCGTTGTTTTCTCACATTGACGTAGGTAATCACGCGAAGCATGTTCCCCCTCTCCGGAACACTACTATTGCACAGTCTTGGAACGGATAGTTTTATTGGAATCAATAGGCAGTCTCCAAATTTTTGTACGCTCCAAAACAGAAGCGGGAGTGAGGGCTTACGGATATGTGTGTGACGCAAAAAGCCTTGGAAAAAACAGGGGTTACGCTGAGGTGACAAAAGACGTGGGATACTTCCTAATTTTGTGTCAGACCTACTTTTTCCAGGAGTACTGCAGCTCCTGCAGAAATATTGAGCCATGCTGCCTCTATAACCGTCCATAATTGCGGAAGTGTTGCCGGTGCCGAATTTTGTGCACAAACTGAACTCTCGCTTACGTCCCATAAACGTTCGATGGGATTCATGTCGGGTGATCTGCGTGGTCAAATAACTCGCATGAATTGTCCAAAATATTCTTTAAGCCAATCGCTAAAAATTGTGGCCCTATGACGTGGCGGATTATCATCCATAAAAATTCCATCGTTGTTTGAGAACACGAGTCCGTGAAGAGCTGGAAATGGTCTCCAAGTAGCTCACACCACTATGGAGCCACCACCACCTTGCACAGTGATTTGTTATTAATTTGTGTCCATGGCTTCGTGGGGTCTGCGCCACACTTGAGCCCTACCATCCACCCTTACCAACTGAAATCGGGATTTATCTGACCACGCCACAGTATTCGGCCGTCTGCTGCCACAGACCATTAACGCAAAATTACTCCGCACTATCCTAAAGGTTACTTTCGTCGTACGTCCCACGTTGAGTTCTGCGTTATTTCACGCAGTGTTGCTTGTATGTTAGCGCTGACAACTCTACGTAAATGCCGCTGCTCTCAGTCGTTAAGTGAAGGCCGTAGGCCACGGTGTTGTCCTTGGTGAGAGGTAATGCCTGAAATTTGATATTTACGGCACGCTGTTGACTCTGTAGATATCGAAATACTGAATTCCCCAACGATTTCCGAAAAGGAATGTCCCATGCATCTAGCTCCACTAACATTCAGCGTTCAAAGTCTTCTAATTCCCGTCGTGCGGCCGTAATCACGTCAGAAACCTTTTCACATGAATCAGTTGAATAAAAATGACAGCTCCGCCAATGCACTCCCCTTTTATAATTTGTGTACGTGATACCACCATCATCTGTATATAAGCATATCGCTATCCCACGGCTTTTGTCACCTCAGAGTGGGTGTGAAGCTAACGCCAAAATTTGCGTTCCATGTTCAAATTACCTGTAACGCTTCCATCGCAGGAGGCATACTGGAGAATTTTTTTACAATACGAAACGTGTTACTTGCCTTTCCTTCTCCTATGTTGCCATGTTTGCGCTATAAAGGATGCAGGGTCACCCATATACCCCGTAATGTTGCATAACAGTATCGCGCAGAGCTCGTGACTGAAAGATCAGCGGAAAAAATCCAAATCAGGCAATAAATATGCGGTCCTCGCTCCGTTGTCCTTTCATCACGACTGACGAATAAAGAAACTGTTCCCAATAATTGGAGAAAAGCACAGGCCACATCCACGCTCAAGTGGGAAAGCAGAAGTGATCTACAAAAGTATCGTGCATTATTATTGGATTTCATCTGTTGCCGAATCTTAGAACGTATGCAATGAGGTTTCTGCCACCCAATAACGGTTCCAGAAACATCGGCCGTGCGTAATACAACTCGCGCTTTTCTCACATAGCATTCTGAAAGTCATAGATCAAAGCAATCACGTATTTCGTGACATACGAAGAGCCTTTGACCAATACCCCACCTACACTTACTAACGAAAGAGAGCTCCTTTGGTGTATGAAACAGAACTTCTGACTAGACTGAGGATTTCTTGGAAGCGAGGACGCAACATAATTTCTTCGACGCAGAGTAATCGGCGTAAGCAATTTGAGGCGTGTTCAGGGAATTGTATGTGGCTCCATTGTGTTCACGTTGTGTACACATGACCCTGTACACAATATCAATAGCAGCCTCACATGTTGCATATGATATGGACCTCTGTAATGAAACAATATCTGAATAGAAAATCTCGAATACCCAATCAGATCTTGACAATGTCTCAAAGCGGTGCAAATATTGGCAACTTACTAACAATGTGGAGAAATGTGAACCGTGCAGTCAAAAAAATGCAAAACCTAGTACTCTATGACCACAATGTCGGTTAGTTACACTTGGAATCAGTAAAAATTCGAATACCTAGGAGCCAAAACTTGGAGGGATATCAATGGACTGATCACATGGGCAGGTGGAAGACTTCGGTTCATTGGTATGATAATGGTAAAGCTGAATTAATCTACAAAGGACATTACTCAGAAAACAGTTGAGCAACGTCTCTTTGCTCTTGTGTGTGGTACCCATACCAAATAGGAGTAGCAGCGGGTATTGAAAGTATACAAAGAAGGGTAGCACGAATGTTCACTACTCACAGAAGGCCGTTGAGGATATGCTGAAAAACATGAAATGGTAGGTGCTTGGGCGCCAACAATGCCGCGAAAGCCTGTTTAAAAAGTTTGTCGACTAGATTAATAACAGCACTGGCAAACCCCTAAAAACAATCAATCTTGCCGCGCTCCACATGCGAGCGGAATACAAAAATCCCTTAATACGGAGTGCAACGGAAAGTAGCCTCTGACACGCACTTTATAGCGATTTACATCTACATTTATACTCCGCAAGCCACCCAACGGTGTGTGGCGGAGGGCACTTTACGTGCCACTGTCATTACCTCCCTTTCCTGTTCCAGTCGCGTATGGTTCGCGGGAAGAACGATTGTCTGAAAGCCTCCGTGCGCGCTCTAATCTCTCTAATTTTACATTCGTGATCTACTCGGGAGGTATAAGTAGGGGGAAGCAATATATTCGATACCTCATCCAGAAACGCACCCTCTCGAAACCTGACGAGCAAGCTACACCGCGATGCAGAGCGCCTCTCTTGCAGAGTCTGCCACTTGAGTTTGTTAAACATCTCCGTAACGCTATCACGGTTACCAAATAACCCTGTGACGAAACGCGTCGCTCTTATTTGGATCTTCTCTATCTCCTCTGTCAACCCGACCTGGTACAGATCCCCCACTGATGAGCAACACTCAAGTATAGGTCGAACGAGTGTTTTGTAAGCCACCTCCTTTGTTGATGGACTACATTTTCTAAGGACTCTCCCAATGAATCTCAACCTGGTACCCGCCTTACCAACAATTATTTTTATATGATCATTCCACTTCAAATCGTTCCGCACGCATACTCCCAGATATTTTACAGAAGTAACTGCTACCAGTGTTTGTTCCGCTATCTGCAGAGTATCGGTGTATATGCACAGGATGGCGCAAATAAAAGTGGCCAGGACGAGTGGATATGACGACGTGAATGTATGCATATAAGCACACCCCGTGACGCGCACACCACATGCACGCTCGCTACGTGCTCCACACCGGATTAGAAAAAAGTGCGGGCTGTGTCGCTGTGAGTGGAACAGTGCAAAGGGGACGATGGTAGTCACAGTGGAGCAGTGGGTGTTCATTGTGGACAGTTACGTGACAACAAAGTCGTGGACACGGTGTGGTCAGTTGTTTGCTGAGAAGTTTACTAGTATCAAAGTGCCAGCAAAGAATGGCATACAATGCTTTGTGCGAAAATGATGTCAGACGAGATCTATTTGGAACAAGTTAAAAAACATCCCGAAACGTGCCCGCACACAAGGAGACGTGGCTGCAGTTCAGCAGAAAATGCTTCAGAGTCCTACCAAACCAACCGCAAGAGACCGGCACATCAAATTGATCATGTGCACCAATACTCTACCTGGACCAGCACATGCATCCCTACCGAGTGTCTGTTGTGCATGCAATAAAATCAGCGGGTTCTCCTCAGCGCCCAGTTTAGTGAGTAGCTGTCCACTGAGATAACAACGAACGGTTTGGACATGTATCTGTTCTTATGTCTGATGAAGCTTGTTTCACCTGAGTGGTTATGTCAACTCACAAAATCACACGTTCTGGGCAGCAAAGAATCCGCATAACGTCCGCGAAATACCATTGGATAATCAGAAGGTTGGGGTTTAGTGTGCAGCGTCTGCAAGCCACATTATTGGTCCCATCTCCTTTCATCAGACACTGGTTTAGGCACGCTACATTGCCAACGTTTTGAACCATTCTGCTTTGTGGCAGGATTAACGGAGGAGGAAAAAACCTACAGTTACTTCCAACAGGATGGAGCAACTACCCAAACAGCCGGCCGAACCTCGGAACACATTTACACAACCTTCAGGACTAACAGAATTGTTAGTAGGGGAGCGCTCAAGCCTAAGGTGTATCGCAACAACTCTCATAATCTTCAAGAACTGCAGCAGAACATTTCGGATGAGACTTCAGCAATTCTAGCAGTCCAGCTTCGATCCGCTTTCAGCAACTTGCTGACCAGGGCCCAAGTGCCAAGAGACGAATGGTGGTCACATTCGACATCTGCTATAGTCATGTTAGTACTGTACTTCCTTTTCTCTGCTGTGTTTCTTTGTACCCTGGAAGTCCCTTCTCTGATCCACTTTTATTTGCCCCACCCACTATATTTAGGGATAGAAGGACCTGAGCTTGTACGTTTCCCAGGCTCATTTCATCCTACCGAGAAGGTCTATGGAAATTTAGGTTTTGACGCGCCATCGACGTCGATGTAGGCATTATTAGAGACTTAACCCTTTGTTGCCTGACGGTACTTAAAAGTACCAGTAAGTTTTGACTCTCATTATTTTCTCGTGGTGCAGTTTGGTGATCTGAGAGCCTGTCGGTACGTAACAGTAACTCTGCTCTACTGTTTCATAGATGTTATTGTGCAATACATAGACCTCTCTGGCGGTCAGAGCTTGAAATTGTTTTTCGCGCGCTGCTGTGAAAACAGAAGATTGTATGTGCTTGTTTCCATGGTGTTGCCTGAATTTTGCGCAATTTATTGAAACTTCCGTTGAGTTTTCCATTGCACGTACTTATCTTCTTTGTTTTTTTATAATACACTCCTGGAAATTGAAATAAGAACACCGTGAATTCATTGTCCTAGGAAGGGGAAATTTTATTGACACATTCCTGGGGTCAGATACATCATATGATCACACTGACAGAACCACAGGCATATCGACACAGGCAACAGAGCATGCACAATGTCGGCACTAGTACAGTGTATATCCACCTTTCGCAGCAATGCAGGCTGCTATTCTCCCATGGAGACGATCGTAGAGATGCTGGATGTAGTCCTGTGGAACGGCTTGCCATGCCATTTCCACCTGGCGCCTCAGTTGGACCAGCGTTCGTGCTGGACGTGCAGACCGCGTGAGACGACGCTTCATCCAGTCCCAAACATGCTCAATGGGGGACAGATCCGGAGATCTTGCTGGCCAGGGTAGTTGACTTACACCTTCTAGAGCACGTTGGGTGGCACGGGATACATGCGGACGTGCATTGTCCTGTTGGAACAGCAAGTTCCCTTGCCGGTCTAGGAATGGTAGAACGATGGGTTCGATGACGGTTTGGATGTACCGTGCACTATTCAGTGTCCCCTCGACGATCACCAGTGGTGTACGGCCAGTGTAGGAGATCGCTCCCCACACCATGATGCCGGGTGTTGGCCCTGTGTGCCTCGGTCGTATGCAGTCCTGATTGTGGCGCTCACCTGCACGGCGCCAAACACGCATACGACCATCATTGGCACCAAGGCAGAAGCGACTCTCATCGCTGAAGACGACACGTCTCCATTCGTCCCTCCATTCACGCCTGTCGCGACACCACTGGAGGCGGGCTGCACGATGTTGGGGCGTGAGCGGAAGACGGCCTAACGGCGTGCGGGACCGTAGCCCAGCTTCATGGAGACGGTTGCGAATGGTCCTCGCCGATACCCCAGGAGCAACAGTGTCCCTAATTTGCTGGGAAGTGGCGGTGCGGTCCCCTACGGCACTGCGTAGGATCCTACGGTCTTGGCGTGCATCCGTGCGTCGCTGCGGTCCGGTCCCAGGTCGACGGGCACGTGCACCTTCCGCCGACCACTGGCGACAACATCGATGTACTGTGGAGACCTTGTAAGTAAGCTGTTCATGTTTTCTTATTGGCAACGTTACGTAGCGCTCTGTATGAAAATCACTGGCTGTGCTGTGTGCAGTCTGTGGCTAGTTTGTATTGTTATGTTTTTAATGATGTATTTTGTACCTTTGTAATTATATTTTCGTGTTATAATATTGTAATTGACACCAGTTAATCAAATTAAGTAACTTGTAAGTTCCATTTCACTGCACACGTTTCTGTTGGTCATAGTATATGGACAATACGTGAGAAGTAGGGACTGTTAGTGTTTGCACGTGTGTTGATAATTCAGCAAGGGACTGGATAACAGCATTGCTCGTTCTAAGGACAATTCCAAAAAACTTTGTGAGTGCACAAGTGGTGGTTATGGACTTGCTATATTAACTGCAAGACTCTTCAATGGTGATTGTGCACCTACATAGTCGCAACAGATGGCTGCTGGCCATCTCTACAAGGACTGCAGTGGGTCTGCATCTTTGATGGCTCACCAATACCATTATTTCTACAAGGACTACAGTGGGTCTACACATTTGATGACTCACCAATACCATTATTTCTACCAGGACTACAGTGGGCCTGTCCACACTTTCTACAAGGACTGCAGTGGATCTGCACCTCTGGTGGCCCACCAATACCATACTCTCTACCAGGACTACAGTGGGTCTGCTCTGTGATGACCTACCTACCAATATTCATCAAGTTCGAATGACTCTGCTGTGGGTTTACTCTGTCGTGGCCCATTACCCGTCAGCATGTCAAGAGTCAGCACTGTCTTTCCGTTGGAAGGACAACACTGCTTCTTCAAGACTGCATGAAAATCCACTACTTCCGTGTGCATTGTCTTTTACTGCTCAGACTTTGAGAAAACAAACTGCAGGTTTACTCTTATGATAAAATCTCAGGACTGTCTTTATGGACTGTGAGAGCATTTTAGATTTTGACCAACATTGTATCAATAAGTGTGTGCATTTGATATCTTTCTGACTGTAATTATGAAAAATTTTTCAAATCTGAATTGGCCACTGCCCAAAAAAATTTGTAAAATTTTTTGTGGGGAGCATGGGGGCTATGTAAGTAGGCTGTTCATGTTTTCTTATTGGCAACGTTACGTAGCGCTCTGTATGAAAATCACTGGCTGTGCTGTGTGCAGTCTGTGGCTAGTTTGCATTGTTGTCTGCCATTGTAGTGTTGGGCAGCGGCAGCTGGATGTGAACAGCGCATAGCGTTGCGCAGTTGGAGGTGAGCCGCCAGCAGTGGTGGATGTGGGGAGAGAGATGGCGGAGTTTTGTAATTTGTCATGAACTGATATATATATTATGACTATTAAGGTAAATACATTGTTTGTTCTCTATTAATATCTTTCATTAGCTAACTATCCCTATCAGTAGTTAGTGCCTTCCGTAGTTTGAATCTGTTATTTAGCTGGCAGTAGTGGCGCTCGCTGTATTGCAGTAGTTCGAGTAACGGAGATTTTTGGTGAGGTAAGTGATTTGTGAAAAGTATAAATTAATGTTAGTCAGGGCCATTTTTGTAGGGATTTTTGAAAGTCAGATTGCGTTGCGCTCAAAACATTGTGTGTCAGTTTAAGCACAGTCTTGTATAATTTGTTCTAAGGGGACGTTTCAACCTCACGCCCCACGTGTTGAGCAATTCGGCGGTACGTCCACCCGGCCTCCCGCATGCCCACTATACGCCCTCGCTCAAAGTCCGTCAACTGCACATACAGTTCACGTCCACGCTGTCGCGGCATGCTACCAGTGTTAAAGACTGCGATGGAGCTCCGTATGCCACGGCAAACTGGCTGACACTGACGGCGGCGGTGCACAAATGCTGCGCAGCTAGCGCCATTCGACGGCCAACACCGCGGTTCCTGGTGTGTCCGCTGTGCCGTGCGTGTGAATATTGCTTGTACAGCCCTCTCGCAGTGTCCGGAGCAAGTATGGTGGGTCTAACACACCGGTGTCAATGTGTTCTTTTTTCCATTTCCAGGAGTGTATAAGGCGGACTTATTAGTACCGTCAGGTTGTGTGAACACTTTATTGTAGCAACAATGCGTTACCTCTCGCTAGTTGTTCTGTCCACTTTTTCTCACATAGAAATCGGTAAATACATTTGCCTGTGGAGCAATTAGAACAAACAGGAAAGGTTTGCCAGGCAATTTACCTAAAGAAAAATGTCTAAATCAAATCACAGAGAGTCATCTTTAGACCTAACAGTATTCCAATGGAAGGAAAATAAAGTAGTGTATTTTGCGTCAAACTTCCATGGCACTGAACAGAGCGTAGTGACAAGAAAACAGAAAGATGGAACTAGTATGACTATACCATGTCTAGTTATTGTATGTGATTACTATAAAAACATGGGTGGTGTGGATCATGCAGACAGATTACGTTCAACTTATGGTCTTGACAAGCGATCAAAGAAATGGTGGCACCGTCTCTTCTGGGGAGCAATAGAAATTGCTTTTGTCAACACTTACGTCGTTTTCAGTGATCTACATGGGGCACTGCCACTGCTGGAATTCAGGCGTGCTGTGGCACTAGGGCTAATGAATGAACAGCAAGTGCCAAATCTCAAAAAGAGAAACTCTGGTAAAGATGAAATACCTCTCCCGAAGAGAAGGAAGGATAACTTTTCTGTTCCGAAGGATGTACGTCTTGGCAACAGAGGAAACCATTTTGTAGTGTTCAGTTGTAAAAGAGGACGATGCGAAATGTGTACGAAAAATAAAATTCAGTCGAGACCACATTCACAATGTAGCACATGTAAAGTGTATTTGTGCTGCAATGAGAAAAAGAACTGTTTCCTACAATTTCATGAGGTATCACTAAATATGTGATACGTATATACTGTCAAAAATGTATAGCTAAGTTACTATGTATTGTGAAGTTGCTCTAGATTAAATCTATGTGAAATTTAAAAAAAAATTCAGAAATATCATATTTCTGTTAATTAATTTTCTAATGTTAAAATATTTAATATTTATGTGGAATAAAGTACAACTTATAAAAATTGGAGCATTTTTCTGCGCATGTTGTGATACTGTCCATGGAGTCTGACGGTACTTGTGAGTACCAGGAGAGAAAAATGTCGTGAAAAATAAAATAAAATTTTACAAAAAATCCTACCGTCATTTGAGGCCACAATAGCATAAATTCTGCAAAGAAAATGTTAAAAAGTGCATTTTTTCTTATGTCAGGAAACAAAGGGTTAAAACATCTCAGTTGGACGCGACTAAGCATGCCAGCAAGGAAAGTCATAGCACTGACTAATAAAATATCTTAGGGAAGGTTCACAAAAGGAATCAGAGAATTTTCAGGATGAAAAGAAAACGTTACACCGCATGTTAAATAATAGACAGAAGCAAAAAGGGTATACTTCAAAAGTCATCAACAAAGAAGGAAAGCCCGTGTAGGAGGAAGAAGAAGTATAGAAAGTATGGAAAGAACACATCAAATATCTACACTACTGGCCATTAAAATTGCTACACAACGAAGATGACGTGCTACAGACGCGAAATTTAACCGACAGGAAGAAGATGCTATGATATGCAAATGTTTAGCTTTTCAGAGCATTCACACAAGGTAGGCGCCGGTGGCAACACCTACAACGTGCTGACATGAGGAAAGTTTCCAACCGATTTCTCATACACACACAGCAGTTGACCGGCGTTGCCTGGTGAAACGTTGTTGTGATGCCACGTGTAAGGAGGAGAAATGCCTACCATCACCTTTCCGACTTTCATAAAGGTCGGATTGTGGCCTATCGCGATTGCGGTTTATCGTATCGCGACGTTGCTGCTCGCGTTCGTCGATATTCAATGACTGTTAGCAGAATATGGAATCGGTGGGTTCAGGAGGGTAATACTGAACGCCGTGCTGGATCCCAACGGCCTCGTATCATTAGCAGTCGAGATGACAGGCATCTTATCCGCATAGCTCTAACGGATCGTGCAGCCACGTCTCAATGCCTGAGTCAACAGATGGGGACGTTTGCAAGACAACAACCATCTGCACGAGCAGTTCGACGACGTTTGTAGCAGCATGGACTATCAGCTCGGAGACCATGGCTGCGGTTAGCCTTGACGCTGCATTACAGAGAGGAGCGCCTGCGATGGTGTACTCAACGACGAACCTGGGTGCACGAATGGCAAAACCTCATTTTCTCGGATGAATCCAGGTTCTGTTTACAACATCATGATGGTCACATCCGTGTTTGGCGACACCGCGGTGAACGCACATTGGAAGCGTGTATTCGTCATCGCCATACTGGCGTATCACCCGTCGCGATGGTATGGGGTGCCATTGGTTACACGTCTCGGTCAACCCTTGTTCGCATTGACGGCACTTTGAACAGTGGACGTTACATTTCAGATGTGTTACCACCCGTGGCTCTACCCTTCATTCGATCCCTACGAAATCCTACATTTCAGCACGATAATGCACGACCGCATGTTGCAGGTCCTATACGGGACTTTCTGGATACAGAAAATGTTCGACTGCTGCTCTTGCCAGCACATTCTCCAGATCTCTCACCAATTGAAAACGTCTGGCAAATGGCGGCTGAGAAACTGGCTCGTCACAATACGCCAGTCGCTACTGTTGATGAACGGTGGTATCGTGTTGAAGCTGCATGGGCAGCTGTAACTGTACACGCCATCCAAGCTCTGTTTGACTTAATGCCCAGGCGTATCAAGGCCGTTAGTACGGCCAGAAGTGGTTGTTATGGGTACTGATTTCTCAGGATCTATGCACCCATATTGCGTGATGTAATCACATGTCAGTACTAGTATAATATATTTGTCCAATGAATATCCGTTTATCATCTGCATTTCTTCTTGGTGTAGCAATTTTAATGGCCAGTAGTGTATACACTTCTTGCAGGGGGCGATCTTACCGGGGTTCGGTCCTTGTCAGCGGGCTATTGGCCGACGTTTCCTGCCGCCTTCTCTGGTTTTCCGTTCTTCGTCTTCGTTCCGGCGCTTGTGGTTACGCCAGACCAGTATACTTATATTCAGTAGAGAAATTACAGTGAGTTCAAATTGACCCCATCCAAAGTTCTAGGTATATTGAATGAAATGGCGAAGAAAATTAAAATATTTTGTAAATACAAAAACATCTTCAGAAAGAGAAGAAAAAATTAGAAAAAGTCATATAATTTCATTAACGAAGTAAATGAACTGGGTATGACAATGAACAAAAAACGTATGGCAGGGGTCATTTTGACCCCTTCCGCCGTTCTAGTCTCAATAGCTCTTCTGTAAAAAAAGGAAAGACTGTGGTTTAACCCTTTCATGGTTAAAATTTATTAGTACATGTTCGAAAAATATAAGATCAAAACATTTCTTCCTTTCTTATAAGTAATAGACTTTTCCTACGAAAAATATTTTAAGCTGACCGATTTTGAAAATCGGTGAAGTGGGACATGCGTCACATGAACCTAAATAGATCCACGTTTTCATGTGAACCTAGTATTTTCAGAGTTAAATATTCAATTTTAAAGTGATTTTACCGGGATTCCAATTATGGAAAAAGTATAACAAAAAAGTAGCAGAACACATTTATTCTATTGACAATGAGAAACCTGAGATATCGCACACAAGTTTTCACCATAACATTTGAAGATGTCTTTGACATACCACACACCAATGTTTTCAAAATTCTATGAAGTTTTCTGAGGCATGTATGTCCCACTAGATACATATTATGTACAAACCAGCAGAATTACTGAGCCGGCCGAAGTGGCCGTGCGGTTAAAGGCGCTGCAGTCTGGAGCCGCAAGACCGCTACGGTCGCAGATTCGAATCCTGCCTCGGGCATGGATGTTTGTGATGTCCTTAGGTTAGTTAGGTTTAACTAGTTCTAAGTTCTAGGGGACTAATGACCTCAGAAGTTGAGTCCCATAGTGCTCAGAGCCATTTGAACCATTTTGAAGAATTACTGAGGTGTGTAGTAATGTTTCAAAACAATGTTTATGTTGTATAAGAAAACACAATTAGTTACTTCAGACATTTCTGGAATGGAGCAGATGGTGATTTGATTCGATTTTCTCGAAACAGACACCCGTTGTCCCAGTTGATCGCTTGTAGCCTTCTGTATATACACCCCAAAGTCCGTAGTATTTTTTCGAGGTTCTGAAAGCAGATATGTAATTTACACATCCCAACGCTCAAAACTGCATATTACTTTAGTGTCCCGTCGACCACGAAAGGGTTGACTTCTGTCGACGTGAGATCATTTGCGGCGAAGCACAAACTCGGATAGCAGAAAGGTGGGCAGTGATATAAGTCATGCCCTTTCAAACAAACCATCCTGGCATTCGCCTTAAGCAATTTAGGAAAATCACGGAAAACCTCTGTCGCGATGTCCGGACGAGTGTGTGAACCGCGTCATTTCGAATTCAAATCTGACCACTACTGCACGTCGCTTGGCTTATGTTCGGAGGCTGAACTGTCAGCGTTGAACAAGTGTAACTTTTGCCAATAACAATAACAGAAATAGCTTTCTGTACATATAGTGTGCTACGTAATACATACGCCTAACTTAACCTACATTCTCATGTATGCAGCACTGAAAATGTTCGCCCCCGGTAGCTGAGTGGTCAGCGCGGCAGATTGTCAATCCTAAGGCCCCAGTCTCGATTCCCGGATGGGTCGGAGATTTTCTCCGCTCAGGAACTGGGTGTTGTGTTGACCTAACCACGATCATTTCATCCCTATCGAAGCGCAAGCCGCCGAAGTGGCGTTAAATCGAAAGACATGCGCTCGGCGAACGGTCTACCCGACGGGAGGCCTTAGTCACACGACATTTAGCACTGAAAATGGCCTTGCATTGCCGCGTAGCATTTCGATGAACTTTACAATATCTACGATTATGATGGAAGCTTCACAATATCGACGACTATGAAAGCGACATATGTTTCAGTAAAGGTGGTGGTCGTGGTACACGTAACTTCTCTGCAATCGTTGGCTCTATACAAAGAGTTGCGCAGAGCTACAAAGCTGGCTCAGAACTTCGACTGTGCATCGTAGAGTGCAAACCATCGTCACTATTAGCGGTCATACAATAGACGACGGACAACGAAGAGAACTGAAGTATCACAAGTGCAACAGGATAATTTATGAGTCCAGCCGTGAAAAATACAGTTGTTTCTTTGTAATCCACTTTCAGCTCTACTCACATTAGCCAACGTTTTAACAACGATTAGATTTATCCCTGAGGAGCAATCCTGGAAACTCTGTGAAGTACTCACAGCCTGCTGACCACATTGGACTCAAACTATTTACCAGCTGTGAATTTCTTTAGGTGTGGGAATAGGCTGATTATATTTCATAGACTAGATGTTCTAATCCCTTATTTTTCACACTGCCAAAGTGCCGTTGTGGTCAGCTCCGCTGTCCAATAAAATTAGATGTACTTCTTTCTCATACCAGGCCTTTCCTCATTTTTTCATCAAAGTGTTATAGAAAACGTACCAAGTTTTCGCCGGATATCATTTCTGCTCCACGCTAAGTAAAGAATCCCACCCGTACCCACGAAAGTGTTGGAATCGCATCGCATCCACAGTAATAAATTGGTGCAAGATATATCTCCGAATATTCATTATAAAAGTTCCAAATAATTTCGATAATTTGATTTTTGGGTTTTCCTTTGATCGGCATTCTACAAATGCGATACCCGCATAGAACAATTCCTTATTATAGTCAATTCGTCATATATAATGTATTGCGCTTTCCTTTTCATACGACTACGCCATCAACTTGTCATATACATTTAATCTCTTATCGCCCAATGTAAAATTGTTGGATCTATCAATTTCCTTGCCTCGATGAAACAACAGGCTATTCATAAACTTCATCATCGTTGGATAGACGGAAAACAAAGCATATTTTATAGCGAATTTGTATGTATACAACAAAAGAAAAACTTCAAATCAAGATGCGTCGATTATCTTCCGGCGTATCATCTCCGATTTGAACAGAAAAAAGTCAAATGGTTCTGGTCTATCATAGCTCAACACAGGGTGGCTCCACGAATTTAACTATCTATAATATTTAAAGACATACTTCAGCTCCTTTACAGTCCTAGAAGCGGAATGTCTCTTGTTAGTTCTGGGTTTATATCCAATGATTCATTGGAGGTATATAAGTGGTTTAGGATAATTATATTACGATGAAAGAGGTCTGCACATAGTTCAATATTGCAAAAATGTAATGGAATTTTAATTAGTTTCTGCTATTCTTTATTTCACTTGTTTAATCCAGCGTACGTTAATAAACACGATTCTTCACATTGCTTCCTATGTTCTAGTTTCTCCTAAGAAATGTCATTCTGTTATTTACTGCTTGGCACACACACTCAGTAACGTAGCGTATTTGGGTACAGGCCAGAAGAATGCTACGGTCCGTGACGACATTTACCACATACACTCTGTGGACAGTATTTGCTGTAGCGTAGGATACCTGGGAGTTTCTCCCTGTGCAACATACATCGTCAGTACTTCACTCGCACTGGTGCATCACGTAAGTTTGGAAGGTTGCTACAAATCCTAAACATTGTCCTTATCTTAAAATTAACCGTGTCGACCACACACACACATTTTCATCTCAGGAAACTAATTCTGAGCAATGACTTCACTGAAAATATGAGCCACTTAATTTCGACATTGGGTTGTATTTATGTATTAAAACTCATAATATGAGATATTTTAACATGTTTGTCCTTAATGGATAGAAAACAATCGATACCTGTGGCTAGCGTATTGGAATTTCAGTGTCTTAGTAATTAATTCTCCGTGGTTTGCTGTTTAGTTGCCTAGTTATTGTTCAGGAATATTTCACGTAACTATTGAAGCTATCTGCAATGGGTCAGTAGAGAAACTTTATTATTATTATTATTATTATTATGTGCGGGTAGACCCTGTTGGATCACGCAAAGCTTCTTGATTTTTTTTCTTTTTTTTCCACACTGCTCTTATTTTGTCTGCGTTGGCTCTCTTCCTTTCCTCTGCCCATTTTGTTCCTGTTTTCTTCGGAGCTACGTTCTCTTACTTAACGTCCCATCTGTCAGCTTTCTGCTTAAGTACCTTTGTGTCCAAAATATCTGAATTATTTATCTGAGCTTTTTGTAGGCCCTTTTTGACCTCTTGTATCCACGGTATGTATTGAAGAATTTTGTGCGTATGTCTTGGTTTGGGAAGCCTAGAGACGTGCCCATAAAATTTTAATCGCCTTTTTCTAATGTCTGCTGCAAGGTTGGACAACTTCTCAGTTGTTTGACGAGATTGTAGTCTGTAGTCCTCTTCTGTTTTCTTTTGGCCCTTGTATTTTCCTGATGATTTTACGTTCTTTCTTTAATTATGTTTTCCAGATCACCTTTTATGTGGACTGTCGGGGTTTCACTGGCATACAGGACTTCAGGATTTAATACTGTATTATAGTGCCTAATTTGTTTTTGGGCAAGCATTTATCATCGTATACCTCGTAGGTTCCTCCACAGGCTCTCTTTAGTTTTTGGAGGCGAATGTTTTGTGCTATTTTCCCTCGCCCCGTAGGCGGGTAGGCGTAGTTGGGTTGGGGGTTGGGTTGTTTGGGGGAAGAGACCAAACAACTAGGTCATCGGTCTCATTGGGTTATGGAAGGACTGGGAAGGAAGTCGGCCGTGCCCTTTCAAAAGAACCATTCCGGCATTTGCCTAGAGCGATTTAGGGAAATCACGGAAAACCTAAATCAGGATGGCTGGACGCGGGATTGAACCGTCGTCCTCCCGAATGCGAGTCCAGTGTGCTAACCACTGCGCCACCTCGCTCGGTTTCACCTAAGTATTTAAAATATGGAACTCTATTGATATGACAGTATTTTGTAGCCGGTTTATACGAAATAAAGATGTTTATTTTATTTTCATTCAAAAGTAAGCTTTCTTTCAACTGAAAATAGCTTATTTATAAATTTGTTGGTAGAAAATATGCGGTACAGAATAGCCTCCTTTGTCTGACGTGACGTGATTACTGTTTCAGAGCCTTTAGAAGTTCAAATTGATGTAGTAAATTTTAAAAAGCTAAATTTATTTCGGATTCTCCGTAGGATCGTTAATAATGACTGACTGCCGCAAAAACAATAAGGTTCTGAGCTGATTTCATTTGCAGACGAAGTGTATTCATTTATGAGCACTCCTAGAACAAACAATAGTTATTGTGTGTTGACAAAAAAGCGACAAAACACGAACAACAGAATGAAAGAAAATGAGCAACTGAATATTCGCGACAGTCTCGGCGCGGTAGGTTTCGACACAAGACAAAAGGCGCGGAAACACTGATTGAAATGGCAGGTACGTGGTAGGAGCAGGCAGTGTCCCCGCGAGGCGAGCGCGCGGCTGAAGGGGGGGGGGGGGGGGGGGGCGGCGCAGCCCGTATCTCAGCCGCGAGCGCCAGGCCTGTAATTATAAGCAGTACGTCATGGACGCTATCGTGTCGGCACATCGTGTGTTTGAGACGCTGGTACAGCAGGCCGCATCGCACGCAACACACCGCTTCCTCTTCCTTGTCCAAACACTTCGCTTCCAATAATTTCTTGTGATTTCTGCAAATGTTTTTCGGTATCAGTCACCGCAAAATGTTCGAGCGTCTTTGGCGCGCTTCTGCTTTCGGGACCACACCTACTACAGAGTACATTTCAGAGTTGCTGCTAAGCCGAGATTTAAGGAATCCAAACAAACGGAACTCGTCTCACCTTCATCGTACAAGCAACTTGTTTCATAGCATTACCGACTCTCACCAGCTCGTCGGGATGAAATTTAAGTAATGCTACCTAGCGTGGAACTTGTGTTATGAGTTTCTTTCTGTAGAACAATGGTCATTTTGTTAGCGCAAGTAATGCCGTATAGTATCGTCGGCTGGAAAACTCTGTCAGCTGTCACAATGGAGAGGTTTTCTTTATCCGTATGCATTACAACCTTAAAATCGTGGACTCTTCAGTGCTAAGTCCAAAAAATGTAGCTGTTCTGCTCAAAAGATTATGCTCAGTTAATCTACAGTGTCTGCTTAGAACGAGTACGAGAGAATCAAATGTGGTGTCAGCAATGCTCTCGAATTACCCCAAAATGCCGCAAGGATCGGAAGTTCCCGTCTCACGAACGGGTCGCCATTAACACAGTCTCAGCCCCAAAAGAAACTGCGGAGAGGTTTCATACTCTGCCCAGGACATTCGTAAACAACCAGGTGAACAGGAAATGCACTCCACACCGCTTCTCACTCTGTTGCTGGCTATATTTTGTTGATGAATGTTTATTTTATCACCTGAGTTTAAAGTAGACCACTTAACCCCACACTAGCAACCGGGCATGCGACGAAGGATTACCTTCTCCGTGTGACCCACTAACACTGAAGCCCACATTTAAATGTGCTCGAGAATTTTTTTAGTTTCTAAGGGACCAAACTTCCGAGGTCATCGGTCCCTCGAGAGAAATGAGATTCGATTTGTCACGAGGCAAATACACGTCTTTCCTAAAGACCTGCCGGCTGGAGTGTCCGTGCGGTTCTAGGCGCTGCAGTCTGGAACCGAGCGACCGCTACGGTCGCAGGTTCCAATCTTGCCTCGGGCATGGATGTGTGCGATGTCCTTAGGTTAGTTAGGTTTAATTAGTTCTAAGTTATAGGCGACTGATGACCTCAGAAGTTAAGTCGCATAGTGCTCAGAGACATTTGAACCATTTTTTCCTAAAGACCTACCTATAAACAGAGGCAGAAGAGTACCAAGTCTACGACCAGCTACCGCATAAAATCCAGTTCATTCAAGACCCTAAGTTATCATCGTATGTCAGGTTGGCATCAACTAAAGTGTCGAAGCGGAGTAACTAACATTACTGATAAAAAAAATGCTCTTTCTAATATCTGCCACAGCACGAGACGGAATGACAGCGAAAGGAACGCCAAACCGATATTCTGACGTCCATATACTAGGTAGATAAAAGCCATAAACTTGGACGCTTATCTTGCAGCCGTGCCTGCTGTCCATCGTGCTCGACTTGTGTGTCGTTTATCGTGTCACTTTCCTCTTACACAAGATACGTTTTAAAATTTCTTGTCGAGTCGCAGCAGTGTTGTGCATAACGTTTTTTGTAGAGACTACGTTTATCGCCTTAGGCACATGCAGATACATTTTTCCATGAGTTCCAGTTTCACAGTTATCACTGTTTGTGTTTATTAATGTCAACATCTAATCTTTCAGCGTCAAGAAGACAATCTTTTTATTGTGAGTATTCTGTGAGCTAAACAACAATCTTAATAAATTACATTGATATGTTTCATTTTTTAAATATAAAACGAAGATTAAAACAGCAGGCTTGAACGGAATTGTGTTGCATGAAGTATTTTAATCTTCTTTTTTTCAGTTTCGAGGCTAGAATAACGGTTATTGTGCTCAATAATTCTGTACTAATCTTGACGTTTTTTCCTCTGTAGCTGTTTAGATATGTGACACGCTTTATTATCTGTTTCAGTTACTTCGTTTATTTCTAGCTATAACCTTGTATTCGATTTGCTTGTGTAGATGGATACTTCTGTCAAAGGGTACAGAATTATGAAGAGGAGCCGCGCGGGGTAGCCGTGTGGTCCAAGGTGTATTGTCACGGTTCGCGCGGCTCCCCCCGTCGGAGGTTCGAGTCCTCCATCGGGCATGGGTGTGTGTGTTGTCCTTAGCGTAAGTTAGTTTAAGCCTAGGGACCGATGACCTCAGCAGTTTAGTCCTATAGTCCTTACCACGAATTCTAAATTTTTTATGAAGAGGTTTCCTGATAATTAGGAATCGATTATCTGTTTGCTTTTTACGTTGTATTTATTTGAACGTCTTCTTATTTTAAAAGTACAGACTAATTTTGTTGTCATAGGGCTTCCGATTATTCGGCTTCTATTCAATTTGGATTGCTATGAAGAGCAAGTGGATTAGTAAAAAATCACAACAATCTTGTAAATTCCTTAGTCGTTTGTTAATTGTTCGTTTGTATAAATATAACTTGAAATAACACTAGTTATTCAGTTTGAGCTCACTTTGGTGTTAAGGATTTACCTTCATTGTCTACTATTTACTTCCTACTCATCGTTTCGATGCTATTTTTCTCTGGGGTATCATCTTAGGTACGTAGCAAACCATAATTCTATAGTACGTTAAATTATCTATTTAAAGTTTGGAAATATTGTATCAAAGTATGTACTTTTTGTAGATAACCTGAAGATGTCACTCATAATGAAATAGGCCTATAATAATAAATAATATAATCAAACACACCAGCATCTTGGTCTCACAACATGATATATAATGTTTTATACGACATATACGAGGCAAAGGGCCCAGATGAGTATAAATTTTCTGTGAGTATTCATTTTCAAAAATTTGTACAAAGATCGTATTGTTATAATCACGTCTTTTGGAAACTGTGTATCAGTTAGTGAGTTAAATCGCGTTTTAAACATTTCAGTGAGAATGCCACAGCTTTTGCGATATGAAATATCAGCATGACGTTTCAGATAGCGATCAGACGTTGTCGACATAAGATTCTGAATGCTCACTTAGGATCAACGACTAAATAAACATCTAATAATATCCTGTCCGAATTATAGATTCCGAAATCTAATCACATAACCATACACAAGTACAGTGTACAGTAAATAGGATCACTACTTGTAAAACAATGTTTTCCCTCTTTAATGAAGATTAGAAAGCCCATTTGGATTTCACTCAGGTAACACAAGGAAGTACTCTTTCCTCAAACTAATGTTAAACTGATCATTCTATTTTGTTGAAACGCTTCAGAGCCAGAGCACTAACAACATGCAACAAATCTACTAAACAGACTGAATACACTACGCTTGTCCGTCATCTTCTGCAGTACTGCTGTGGTGTAGGATTCTTACCAAATGAGACTGACAGAAGATAATGAAAAGTTCAAATAAGGGTTGCTCGTTTTTATTATCGCGAAATAGTAGATTGTCACAAATATGATAAGAGAATTGGGTTGGTAATCATTAAAACAAAGTCGAATTCGTTGTGGCGAGATCTTATCACGAAGTTACAATCAGCAGCTCCATCCAGCGAAGGCCAAAATATTTTGACTCCCACCTATATAAGGAGAAATAATCAGTGCGATAAAATAAAACAAATCTGGGCTCGTACGAAAAGATTTAGGCCTTCATATTTCTCTCTTGCTTTTCGAGAGTGGAACGGTAGAGCAACACTCTGAAAGATGTTTTATGTTAAACGCTTAAGTGTGAATTGTAGAGTGGATTTAATTGTCACTCTGCATCGTTTGTATCTTTAAAGTAGCTCAAAATTAATACGGAGCTGCCTTCCTTCCTATAAACAGTTTTTGCCAACAACTAAGCCATCGCAAAAATGTATCCGAAATATTTACATGTGAATTTATTGCGTATCTGTCTCTCTCACTCTCGTCTCGCCTGAGTTCAGTTGAAAAACTTGCGAACTATTTTCAGTTTTGTTCTTGCATTTTTAGTGAGCGTCAGGTAACTTAGGGCTACGACATTCATTATCACAAGAATTACAAGTACCATTCAGTCTTCTCCTATCTGTTTTCTGTTGTTTGTACGTTGATCGCTAATAAGACGAATACGACGCTTAACTGTAACATTTGTATTTATTTTTATGAAGACATCCGATGGAAGGAACCCCGAATGGCCGGCTTGAGTGCCCGAGCGGTTCTAGGCGCTACAGTCTTGAGCTGCGCGACCGCTACGGTCGCAGGTTCGAATCTTACCTCGGGCATGGATGTGTATGATGTCCTTAGGTTAGTTAGGTTTCAGTAGTTCTAAGTTCTAGGGGACTGATGACCTCAGAAGCTAAGTCCCATAGTGCTCAGAGCCATTTTTGAACCCCGAATATATCTCTTCCCATACAGCTCATTGTGTAAGTGTTAAGAGACAAGGGAAAGGGAAACAAAAAATCAAAAGTGCACAGTTACATCCCTTTCCGTTAAGAGTAAGTCTACATTTGGAAATCCAGGTATTCAAAAAATTGCAAGTGATGAGTAGCTTTTTACTATAAACGTAAACACTTACCGCTTTGATAATCAGCAGTTTCAGCTCACGTGCACTTGCGCTACTTGGCGGTAAGAATATCGTCATGTGAAACGATACTCCTGGCACTAAGTTGGTGGTGTAGAAATTAATTGAATGTATGGCATGTTGTAAACTCTACTTACATGTAAAAAATATAAACAGTGATGCATCCATCATAGTGGAAACCTTTGAAGACTACAATGCAGTTCGGGCACTGTTCGACTTGTTTGTGTGGTTAGTTGAATCTCTATCTTCTTGATGGATCTTCCATCGGTCTTTGCTAGAAAATTTTGTACTTATCGTTTAAAAGTCAGAATATGGCCTTCCGAAATATTTACTTTTTTAGGAAGTTTTTACCTTAAACTGCCACCGCCAAACAGCAAACAACCGTGAAGGTTAAAGACGACATCGAGCAGTTGAACAACTTCAGGGAAGATACTAATTGTGAAAGTTGTGTTTACAACACAACGTAAAAGTAATTTCTAGCCATCCAATCGTAACATATCAGACAACATCAAAACTAAATACTGAATGAGGTTGAAGAGAAATGCGAGAGAATTCTCGCACAGGGTGAGCCAAGGTAACACTTAGTGCTACAACTAAATTTAATTTGTAACTATGGAATTAACAACGTGTGTTATATGCACTACACTAATTGCAGCACCACGCTAAAGTAAAGGACTGCATAAAAATGCAGAGAAGATGCACCTATGGTAAAACAGGAGAATTTCAAACAATTTGGAATACAGTGAAAGTTGCAATAAATGAAATGTAAAGTGGGATGAATAAGTGAGCTGGATCAGACGCAGTGCAAAGAGTAGAAAAGTGAGAGAAATAGGTGAAGCTGAAGAGAAGGTGGATAACAACCCGAGTCTGTCATTTAAAATTATGTACAGACCTTATGCAAGATGTTATTTGGTCTCCAGGTATTCCACAGCATTATCTTTCGCATTTTGCTTCCTAAATGGAGGAAATGGAAGTGTGCCTGGCTGTTGTGGAATTCATTCTCATTTACAGATTTCGACGTAGATGTAGCTCGATTTGAACCTAGTCTGTTGTGGCTCACTATGTTCTTTACATTTAATGAATGCTTAGTTGGTTTAGCTGTAATGCTTTCTGCTACTTAATTATCGTTAACTCAAACGTAACTTTTACTCTATGGACAAATAACACATTTTCATTATGTAATAGCTTCCCAACATTTTCGTCTTTGATGAAGCCAGTTACATTCCGAAGATTGCTTACAGCTAATAAGTTTTCATTTATTAATGTTCATTACTTTCGACAACTTCGCTAAGAAAAGATCTCACCAAAGCTCAGGAGTGTAAATGTCTATTTCATTCCTCAAACGTAAAAGTCACTTTCTAACCATCAAAATATACATGACTGCAGAGATCTATGACGTAGATATACACAAATAATATTATCGCCCACATTTTTCAACAATGTGCC
The DNA here is from genome assembly GCF_023864275.1 of Schistocerca cancellata. Lineage (NCBI taxonomy): Eukaryota > Metazoa > Arthropoda > Insecta > Orthoptera > Acrididae > Schistocerca > Schistocerca cancellata. The sequence goes on from NC_064629.1 coordinate 773,370,619, forward strand.
AACTGCTGCATCCATTATGTTCACGCTACGCCAGTCAAACAGCCGTAACAATTAAGTAGTAATTGGAAGAGAAGAGTGTATTATAGCTCCTGAGCGGCTCGCTTCTATTACTGCAGACAGTAGTAGATGTGACTTGTGCTTAATTAAAGTTGTTTTGTTCGTTGCAGTGAGTTTGGTCGGCTACTGAATACGGCGCTATTGTGTTTCAGAGCCGGAGAGGCCCTGCAGAGAGGAACAGGGAGCTGCAAGCCATCCATCACGGACCCAGATTTTGCTGCCACAGGGTGCTTCCTCATTGAAGCATTTGGGAGAATCTGGGTTCATATCCCTGTCTGGATATCCCAAGTTTGGTTTACCGTGGCTTCCCTAAATCTTTTAATGCAAATTTCACATTGGTTCCATTGAAAAGGAACGGCCGATTTCCTTCCACGTTCTTCCATGAGCCATCTCTAAAGATCTCGTCCTAGATTAATTAATTCATTCATTCATTTATTAATTCATTCATCCAGGGATCATTTTGTACCGATATATGATTTGTCTTCATAATACAACGAAAATAACTAGCTTCATCATACATGTACACGTAATATATAAATATGTTTATGAGGACTGGACAGATGGTCGGCAGTGGTCTTGCTGAAAGAGCCATCCGGCATTTGCCTGAGATGAAAAGTACGAAAAATCTAGATCAGTATTGCTGGACAAAGAAAACTGCATCCACCCGAATATGATGTCAGTGTCTTTAACAACTGCTCTGAGTCATTCGGTTGCTCCCTACCGTATAAGGTTCTCTTGATCATAAACAAACGTAGTTTTGCACTGCACCATTCAACACACTGTGGACGCCTATTGGTGACTCCAAGACTAAGATAATGAGCGTCTTCATATTTTCCCTTCAGTCCGTCTTGAAAACTGAGTCAACATCGCGCCTGATGAGTGCGATGTTGAGCTCGGGAGAACGAGAAGACGTTACTACTACGATGCCCTACAGAGCTTGGCATATTTGGTTGTAGAAGCATTGCATTGTGATTGTATACTGTAACGATTCAGAGCGTTATAGTTCTCCCCATCTGTCATTAACCCCAACAGTCATCCATTAAGTAACCTTTAATTATGTAGTTTGCGTTATTTGTGAAGTATGTTTTAATTGCCCTTTTAAACAGATGTACTTTAATAATTTTTTTATAGTCCCATAGTTAAGAAACAGGCGGATGAAGGAACTGTGTGTCGTAACAGGACATTGGATGTTACAGACCGAAGTTATAACCCCTAAGAGTATAGCATGCTGATGACATTCTTTATGCCATTACCTTTGTTAGTTCACTGAAAAACGATTTTCATCACTAAAAATTTCGTGTTTATTACAAAATATATAGGTGCCTCAAAACTCTCAATGCGACAGAGTATTTTCACTCTTTGTGCTTAAGCTGATTTTCTTTAAGTACAGTGCTAACTTATTATATACTGTACATTTGTAAGCATGTCTGGCGGTTTCATCTGCCTTCTCTATTACTACACTCATGCTCATAAATTAAAGATAATTGCAGAATGTGGTGCCACACAACGTGGCACTACACAAAACTGGCACTAATAGCATAGGCACATAGGGAACACACACGACACAGATCTATAAGTCAACGGTATTGGTGATAAGTTGAGAAAACAAGCCCAAAACACATGTGCTACAAACGACCACTGTTTTCTGCGCATGTACCCCGACATCAATATGGGATATAATGACCATACACACGTACACAGGCCGCACAACGGGTTGGCATACTCTGGATCAGGTGGTCGAGCAGCTGCTGGGGTATAGCCACCAATTCTTGCACCAGTGCCTGTCGGTGCTCCTGAAATGTCCTAGGGGAGTGAAGACGTGCAGCGATACGTCGACCGAGAGTATCCCACACGTGTTCGATCGGGTTTAGGTCTGGAGAACAGGCAGGCCACTCCATTCGCTTGATATCTTCTGTTTCAAGTTACCCCTCCACGATGGCAGCTCGGTGGGGCCGTGCGTTATCATCCATCAGGAGGTAGGTGGGACCCATTACACCCCTGCAAAAGGCGTACACACCGGTGCAAAATGACGTCCCGATACACCTAACCTGTTACAGTTCCTCTGTCAAAGACATGCAGGGGTGTACGTGCACCAATCATAATCCCACCCCACACCATCAGACCACGACCTCCATACAGGTCCCTTTCAAGGACATTAAGGGGTTGGTATCTGGTTCCTGGTTCACGCCACATGAAAACCCGGTGAGAATCACTATTCATACTATACCTGGACTCGTCCATGAGCATAACCTGGGACCATTGACCATGTACTGTGTTCTTGACACCAGGCTTTACGGGCTCTCCTGTGACCAGGTGTCAGTGGAATACACCTTGCAGGTCTCCAGGCGAATAAACCACGTCTTTTCAGTCGTCTGTAGACTGTGTGTCTTGAGACAACTGTTTCAGTGGCTGCGGTAAGGTACTGAGCAGGGATACCTGCAGTACTCCGTGGCCGTCTGCGGGTACTGATAGTAAGATATCGGTCTTCTTGTGATGTTGTACACTGTGGACGTCCGGTACTGTAGCGCCTGGAAACGTTTCCTGTCTGCTGGATCGTTGCTATAATCTTGAGATCACACTTTGTGGCACACGGAGGGCCCGTGCTACGACCTGCTGTGTTTGACCAGCCTCCAGTCGCCCTAGTATTCTACCCCTGATAACGTTATCAATATGGGTTCTTTGAGCCATTTTCAACACACAGTCACCATTAGCACTTCTGAAAACGTCTGCACACTTACTCGCTGCTCCGTACTCTGACATGCACCAACACACCTCTGCGTATGTGGACTGCTGCCAGCGCCACCATGCGACGAGCGCAGGTCAAGTGCTCCGCATGGTCATGCCCCGAGGTGATTTAAACCCGCAAACCGCCCACCAGAGCGTTTTTTCACCATGTATCAGCATTATCCTTAATTTATGAGCATGAGTGTGGTTCTTTGAGACTATGCTGTTGCTATATAAGTAAAGAGATTTTTTCTCTCCATGTCTTATACTGTCTGTAAAGTCACTGATGTATATAAAGAACATAGCTGGGTCCAGTACACTATCCTGAGGCATACCTGTGTCTATATTTTCAGGTCGTAGGCAAAATCAAGTCCAAATGCGAAAGCAGGGTAGTTAATGAAACACAACACTTAACGCTGGAAGAACGCGAATCACGAACACGAAAGTACACCCATGACAGAAGCAATCAGTGGGCGGAGAGTGTAGGTGTCTATTCAGATATCGAATATTCGAGAATATACAAATATTACAACCATAATAACTTCGAATACATTCCTAAAGTGACAAATACTAAAAGAGACACAACTGTTGGTTGTAAGGTTTGGATTGGTGACCACAACCCGCCAACTAGCGATGCTAACCTCTACGCCGCACTCCAGCCAGCACTGTTCGGTGTATTGCCCCCTCTGCCGGAGCGACAGCGACCTGCTGTTTCAGAAATTCTCATTGGAGCCTACTACAGCACCTTGGATCTAAACTTGTCAACGATCCTCTTTATGGCAACGCTGGTGGATCATCGCTTTCTGGTCGACTTGTAGAGTCCTCCTCAATATCACGTGCATCGAAGTCTTTAGTTACGTTGAACGAGAAGACTTTATCCTCGTTCTGCTTCTCAAAACTGTGGTACAGCTTCATAGGGAGTACATTGTTCGATGTGTGTGCGCTTTTGTCTTCTCGATGAAGGATCACAATCCCCGACTTCGTATGTGACGTCTGGCCCAAAGTACCGCTTTAGCAACGTTTCCGATAGTCCCACTTAACTGCACAGTCGAACAAAACCATACCAAGTCTACCGCGCTCTAACTCACTCTTCGGGGCTTCGTGTTATAGCGCTCTCGGTCTTCTCACTGGCGCCCAGGGAACATATGCGAAGCAGCTGTCTTGCTCTTTCGGTCCTGGTGGTGAAGTGTTGCTAATTATTACCGGACTGAAAGAGGAACAGTGTATCCATTGTTGTTCCGGCCTCGCGAATGTCGAGCAGAAAGAACAGTTTGAAGCCTGTAGTGCACTGTTTCGCTTTACTGTATGCGAATGCTACAACGAACAGTATCGTATCCCAATCTGTTTGTTCGCCATCAACCTATATCGAGAGCAAAGATGCTACCGTCTTACTAAAGCGTCCTGCAAGACCATTCATCTGAGGGTTGTAGGCAGTTGTCATCATGTGAGTGTTGTCAACTCTCGAAATTACCTCTGATATCTAAAGGTGGCAGGGGTAAAATACAGGAAGTGAAGGGCTATTTACAGTGTACTGAAGCCAGATGGCAGCTATAAGAGTCGGGGGCAGGAAAGGGAAGCAGTGGTTGAGAAGGGAGTGAAACAGGGTTGTAGCCTATCCCTGATGTTATTCAATCTGTATACTGAGCAAGCAGTAAAGGAAACAAATGAAAAATATGAAGTGGGAATTAAAGTCCAGGAGGAAGAAATAAAAACTTTGAGATTTTCTGATGACATTGCAATTCTGTTAGAGACAGCAAAGGGCCTGGAAGAGCAGTTGAAAGGAATGGACAGGATATAAGATGAACATTAACAACAGCAAAACGAGGATAACGTAATGTCGTCGAATTAAATCACGTGATGCTGAGGGGATAAGATTAGCAAATGAGGCACTTTAAGTAGTACATGAGTTCTGCTATTTGGGAAGCAAAATAACTGTATACTGACAATGGCAAGAAATGCGTTTCTGGAAAAGAGAAATTTGTTAACATCGAATGTAGATTCAGGTGTCAGGAAGTCTTTTCCGAAAGTATTTGTATGGAGTGTAGCGATGTATGGAGGTGAAATATGGGCGATAAACAGTTTATACAAGAAGGGAATGGAAATTTCTGAATTGCAGTGCTACAGAAGAATGCTGAAGATTAGATGGGTAGATCACGTAACTAATGACGAGGTACTGAATAGAATTGGGGACAAGAGAACTTTTTTGTACAACTTGACTAGAAGAAGGGATCGCTTGGTAGGACACATTCTGAGGCATCAAGGGATCACCAATTTAATACTGGAGGGAAGCGTGGAGGGTAAAAATCGTAGAGGGAGACCGAGAGGTGAAACATGTAAGCAGATTCAGAAGGATGTAGGTTGCAGTAGTTACTCAGAGATGAAGAGGCTCGCACAGGAGAGAGTAGCGTGGAGAGCTGCAACAAACCAGGATTTTGACTAAAGATCACAAAAACACACCTCCGATCTTTCCGGCGACCAACGATCATCACACGGGGTGCTCCGTGCTTCAAAATATTCTGCAAGGAATCTTCCAATTTCGGGAACTTCGGCTGTCGGCACAACTTTGGGGGTAGTTTAGTCGGAGAGGTAGTTAGTGCACACTATTTCCATCGATTTCCGTTTATCGACTTTGGTCACCTCCACAAGGGGTCGATTCCATTTCAGTGGAATGGCGCTGCTGGAGACATAATTGGTACCTGATGCCCCAGAGGTAGCTGCAGCACGCTTTTCAAGCGTTTCCATCGTTGTTATTCCTTAGAATGATTTACACAATGTCTAGCGGATCGGTGATTACCTAGTCAGTGATACCAGCGTCGGAATCTGAACAGTGTTCATGAGTCCCAGGTGACCAAATGTTGGAGCATCGTGAGGAAAAACTGGCCATTTCCGCCACATTTTCTTATACAATGTTCAGTTTATTAATTTCGACGCGCAAGTCGCCGAAGTGGCGTCAAATCTAAAGACTTGCACCCGGCGATCAGTCTACCCGACAGGAGGCCCTAGTCACACGACATTTACATTTTTAGCTCATTAATTGAAATTCTCCTTTGGTCGGTTCCTATTTCTTCAAGGCTTCTTCTATCTGTAAAGCAGCAATGTCATTCAATTTATTTTCTCTGGATCGGGATGGACTCCATCGCCATTCGCTAGCTGCCCCAATATTTTTATTTCTTGACGGCCAAGACACAGTTTTCTGGATTCAGGAGAAAAAATACATTAATCGACATGGTAAAGAAACATCGTCTATTTATGGTGTCGAAGCAGGTTGCCCATTATACGCTCGAAGGTTTTTTGAGCGTTACATAGTCCAAACAACAAAACGTAAGGCATACAGGTTGTCAGGAGCTATGAAGGCGATCAACCTCGTCATCCTCTATTTGTCAGTAGCCTGTTTACATGTCCATAGCTGAAATACTTTACTTCTCTCAAGCAGTGTCGGGTGTCAGCAATGAGTGCAATGGTTAGTCATCTTTTTTCGTGATATTGTTCATTCGTTGGTGACTACCAACGAAGAAACGCCGCCGGCCGCGGTGGTCTAGCGGTTCTGGCGCTGCAGTCCGGAACCGCGGGACTGCTACGGTCGCAGGTTCGAATCCTGCCTCGGGCATGGGTGTGTGTGATGTCCTTAGGTTAGTTAGGTTTAAGTAGTTCTAAGTTCTAGGGGACTTATGACCTAAGATGTTGAGTCCCATAGTGCTCAGAGCCATTTGAACCATTTGAAGAAACGCCATGAGCCACCCTTCTTCCTCACAGGGGCCATTGGAGAAGGTTCAACGATGTCATCTTGCATCATCTTCTCCACTCCCACCAGCATCATTCAAGTCTCGGGTGTCAGCAATGTGTGGCAATGGGTAATCATATTTTTTCGTGATATGTTCATTCGTTGGTGACTACCAGCGAAGAAATGTCATGTGCCACCGTTCTTCATGAGAGGGAGCGTTGGAGTCGACCATGGACTCTCTGGAGGTTCAATGATGTCATCTTGCATCAACTTCTCCACTTCTATCAGTATTATCCACGTTCAGTCAGTGAGACCCTATACGAGCGTTAGCTAATTTGTGGATGATTCACAGTGTTTTGTCATGGGCTGTTTGTTCTGTCTCTTCTCTACTCAGGATTTGAAAGCGTATGAATATCAGCGCAGCACGGATATCATTGGCCGACGTTTTTCCTCGGTCAGACCAGATCCTCTTCCCAGGAGCTTCCTCTCCTGCGTGATCTGTAGTGGTAGCGGGGCACGGTTCTTCGTCGATGACATTAAGCTGCCCTTAATGGACTGGTTCAACTGTCCCTACACGTATACCTTTTGGAATGAATTGTGGTTGCTCCTGACAATTAGTGATCCAAAAGTCTCATTGACCACTTACAATGTTTACGATCATCGCTTGCATGTAGATATCTTTTGTTAGCCTGCAGCATTTTGCAATCGTTGCCGGCCGCGGTTGTCTTGCGATTCTAGGCGCTCAGTCCGGAACCGCGCGACTGCTACGGTCGCAGGTTCGAATCCTGCCTCGGGCATGGATGTGTGTGATGTCCTTAGGTTAGTTAGGTTTAAGTAGTTCTAAGTTCTAGGGGACTGATGACCATAGATGTTAAGTCCCATAGTGCTCAGAGCCATTTTTTTTTTTTGCAATCGTTAAAAACCCCACATGTTAATTGAGCACATCGACTGACGACTAGAAGTTATGTTATTGATGCCGGAGGGATAACAACGTCTTCACCAATAAACACTGCCCAGTGCAGTTTTTGTTAAATGTGCTCGGTGGAACAGCTCCGTCAGTCTGCAGCTCTGGTCTTCCACAGTCTATGATTGCTGTGATGCCGGCAAAAAGTCCTGTCTGAGAACAACGTTGTGACTACGTTCTGTTAAAACGACAAATTCTAAGAGCTGTGGCCCATCATTGACAGTTATTCTTGCAATAAACGTTCCTGTCGGCTGGAAGTACAAGGAATGGACAAAAAAATGGAAACACCGCAAGAAATCCATGCTTAAACATAAATGATAGTACGAGCAAAGTTTGCAGATTGCGCTGTTGTATTTGACTATGAACAGCACCTATGCAAAGTCCTCCAACGTTTCAAGAATCAGTCGAGGACACAACAAAAAAAAAAATGGTTCAAATGGCTCTGAGCGCTATGGGACTTAACATTTGAGGTCATCAGTCCCCTAGAACTTACAACTACTTAAACCTAACTAACCTAAGGACATCACACACATCCATGCCCGAGGCAGGATTCGAACCTGCGACCATAGCAGTCGCGCGGTTCCGGAATGAAGCGCCTAGAACCGCTCGGCCACCCTGGCCGGCGAGGGCACAACAGTTTTCTGTGTAGTTGTGAGAGCATTATGTCTGAGCTAAGTGACTTTGAAGGTGAGCAAACTGTTGGCGCTCGTGTGGGGATTGCTTCCGTAACCAAGGTAGCTAAATTGTTTCGTGCTTCAAGAGGCATCATACTGAAGATTCATATCGCATACGGAGAAGGCGGATAAACATAGTCCGCGAAGTCACAAAGGAGGCCAAATATGTGTTGAGTGATCGCCACTGAAATTAATTGAAGACTACTATGACGATAAATAAGAGAACGGCAGCTGCAGAACTGAATGTCTCACACGCGAATCCTGTCAACATGAAAACAACACGATGGGGGCTGCATAAGCAGGGAACAGCAGAACGAGCTCGAATTCCAACCCACTGAGCAGCGATGCAAACGCCCATAACAGGAAAATGTGGCGACCGTGCCATCAAACCTGGACTGTGAAGCTATGGAAGAAAGTCAACTGGTCGTATGAGTCTTGTTTGACAGTGTTTCCCACTTCTGGCCGAGTTACGTCAGAAGAGCAAAACATGGCAAGGATTCGGTGATGATTTGGGCATCAATATCGTAATATGTCATGGGCCGCATGGTTAATCCGCAAGATGACATTACTGTCAAGGATTATGTGCCCCTTTTGGTTGATCGCATCTATCTCGTTGTACAATGTTTGTTCCCCAATGGTGATGCAGTGCTCCTAGACAGCAGGTCATCTGTTGACCCAGCTCTCATCGCCCAGGACTGATTTTGTGAGCACGAGGCTGAGTTGTTGCATCTCTCCTAGCCACCACAGTCACTAGATCTCGAGACTGGTCAGCTTTCTGGTCTAATTTGGAGACAAGGGTGCACGTTTGTTATCCACCTCCACCTTCTTTACCTGAACTTCCAATTGTTTTGCAGGAAGAATGGCATGAATTTCCCTCGAAAACAGTGCAGGACCAGTATTTATCCACTCCGACACGACTGGAAGCTATTTCTGTTTTCCTACGTGGTATTAGGCATAATAATGTGTTGTACTTTTGGTGTTTCCTTGTTTTTTCCATCATCTGCATTTCCCATTTGCGACTTTCAGCACAGTCGACTTTGTATCACAGAATAGTCTTCTTTAGCTGGCGACGATAAGCATTCGACGTTACAACAAAGGAAGCCCCTTAGTCGACTAGAGCATGAACACGTTGGCTATCGATAATGATGTCCATCTTGGTGAGTAGGAAGGCAACAGGCATTCGAAAATACTTTTAACACAGCAAGCGCCTGAGTGGCGCCACGCTAGTAGCCTATACCCAGGAGCAGTGACGTCAGAAGCTCAGCGCGCCTCATCTATGACCATCATGTGATAAGTCATTACCTCTCTTCCATCTTCCTACCTCTGCTTCCCCTCTCCCGATAATCTCAGGACAGTGATTTAGCACCCATTAAAATGAAACACTAATAACAGCTTAGTATTCTAGCAGGCATTAAAATGAGTAAGCCAATCACAACGCAGCTTTTCTATTACATAAGCTTCCCAAATTGTATAAAAATGGCGTCATGTTCTAATGCTGTGAATACTGCATTGCCTCACCATTAAAAACCATTTCACATGTGTAAACAAAAAGTGGTTCAAATGGCTCTGAGCACTATGGGACTTAACTTCTGAGGTCATCAGTCCCCTAGAACTTAGAACTACTTCAACCTAACTAACCTATGGACATCACACACATCCATACCCGAGGCAAGATTCGAACCTGCCACCGTAGCGGTCGCGCGGTTCCAGACTGTAGCGCCTAGAACCGCTCGGCGACCACGGCTGGCTACATGTGTGAACAGAAAATTAAAAAGTTACATATAATATTTCTATATCTATATCATCATCATCAGTAAATTCCATCTCTGTGATTTATACACCACAGTAAATTTCCTCTCTGTTTCTTTCTCTCTGTCTGTCTGCCTGTCTCTCTCTCTCTCGCTCTACCTCTGACATGTTTACTTTAATCGGGCAATAAGATTATAATATATTACAGAGGGTATGAAAGGAAAAAAAAAAACAAAAAGTGCTGTCAGTATGATAATTATAAGTCGCAGCATAAATTTTTTTCATATTATGCTGTCACATAGTGGAAACACTCGAATTTAATACACATTCTGCTTCATCTTCAACACACTCCAGAATACCATCCACTGCAAACAGTACATTGCTACAATTTGAGTCAAGGATTTTTGATATCTCCACTAGAAAATCAAGTTCAGACAGCTGTATCTGTCTTAATAAAATGGAAATGACACTGAAACTGCATTTTATCGTTAAACACTATACAACATGAACAATATATCCTTAGTGTAAGCTCAAAATGTTTGTTATACTGAGACAAAAACAGTTATATTATGTTATATCCATACTTACGATGCACTTGAGAAACGACTAAGTGTTCAGAATCAGTAAAGTACTCCCACTTATTTTATTACTTTCACACTCACTTCTGTAAGAGCATTTGGCTCATAACCAAAACCAGTGACTTTGAATGTTAGCACTCTTGCGAATTATTCACACATCCACAATAATTCTCCTTTAGATATCAAGCATTGACATCTCTCGTAGTTCCACAGCTTGATCCTTCATGAATAGGAACTGACATTTACGCAGATTCAGTCTTCTACTAGACACACATGAAAAAAGTATTTTTTTAATATCACTATTTTTGAAATCAAATGTGTCCATGTTGTTCATTCTTCCACTATACGCCATGCACGTGGTGGCATTGTTAAGAACGTGAATTTCACCATCACATACAGTCGAGAGTCTTGATGGACGTATATTTCGAATTCACTGGTACAAACCGGGGCTACCGCCTCATGTTTGTTGTTGACATATTCTGGGGTGAGTATTGGGTGCCGCTGTTCTGTCTCCAACGCCGATAGTCATTCAGTGCTGTAGAGCCACAGAATAATTTCGCTGTACATGCCTAAATTTTTTAAAGTTCTCCCCAGTGTGCTCAGATCTGAGGAGCTCAGCTCACGACCGATGTGGGAATTGGAATGTCAACACGGCATACAGCTGGTGTATCGGAAGACAGGGCACCTGGCGAGCACTGCCACACAACATCCGAGCAAGGGAACCAAGCGAACAAATGTTGGAGTACAACGTAACAGGGCCATCAGAGCGCCAATGCTATAGTAAAACGTTGCAGAAAAACATTTGTTTGGTGCCCCAGAATAATTACTGAAAGACTATAGTGATACAAGGAGAACTTTTGAGACTAGTAAAAGAGGGCAAATGCGATCATGCACCCGGACCCACACATCAAAGAGCAGGCTCGGCTCTTTAAATTACGAGGTTTTTAGAGCTCAAAGGCACATCCAGTCATGCCACTATTCTGTCCCTGTTGCTAGAAGCAAAAAGAATGACGATCTGTTGAGTTTCAGTGAAACCTCGACAAGCTGATCGATGATAGCCTGCCTGCTACTCACATACAGACATGAACTCCAAGATGCAGCCATCCTGATGCAAGCTGTGGTCTGCAATTGCTGCCTACTGGGACATCACGTGGGGAGAAGACCGCTGTACTGTCAATGCTCCTCAAATTGAGAGTCAGTTGCAGATGATCTGCAAGATGTTATCTCCCCATACTCCAGGTGTGGCACGCTTGGGCAGGCACTGGCTGGTGCGTGAACATCTGCAGCAGTCTTGATCAGTCCATGGTAGATGACAGGGGGTAATCCTCACAACATCCTGGACCACACAGCCGGCCGCCCTCACCTAAGCATACAATGGGCTGTCTACGATAGCGCTGAGGTGCAGGGCCGTGCTGTAACACAGAATGTCACGAGTGGGCGACGCATGCCCAGCAGCATGCTGCCATCTACAAAACAACACATGGCCTCCACACACTGACCAGCAGCTCCAATGTCACTACCAGGCAACAAGGCTTATCAGCACTTCTTCATGCCATGTGCTGATGCCCAGTATCTGTATGATGCAATGAGGCAACTTCATAACTCTTTAAACTCATCCCGGGAAACACATGTTATTACGGATACCGCAGTGTCTCTAGTGCTTCCAGGCATCACTCAGGACCACTCTCCTGCACTGTGCTTTGATCCTCCTGCATACAAAGGACTCCAGCTTTCTGGGTCATATCAGTGAATATTCCACTTCTGCCTGCACCCACATGCTTCAAGTTCTGCAGCATGCAAGCAGAAGAGTACCTGATTTCTGGTGTTACAAGTATTTGGTAACCAAAATATACTAATTTTACTAGCAGAATTAGTATGTAGTGCATGCCAGAGTTACGTTCTGTGTCCAAAAAGAAGGTTGTGTTGAACGATGTCAATGTCTTTGTCGCTGCAGCAACGACAAGAAGCTATTCACAGCGAGTCTTCTGATTTTATAACACACCACCATGCTGATTCAACAATTTCCGAACCGTCAAAAATGCAATTAATCAGCATTACTTATTAAATCCTGTCTTCTCGATGCAAGGATCACATTTCATTTTCCACATTTCAGGGACATGATCTCGGATGGTTTGAGATACACACAATCAAGGACAAGTGCACGTTGTATCTCCACATTACAAGCCACAGGAAATAGAAATGTACATTCAAGAAACTTAAATGCGCGTGTTACCTCTTAGCGTCTCTGTGCAGCATGGATTACACTGCATGGTAATAATGGCAATTTTGCTTTAAAATTGATTACTGATGCTAAAGTCATGCGTGACGAGCCTAGCCGTGGCACATCACACGTCAAAACATCTGCTGGAGGCCACCGGCATCTTCCCTCTGCGTATAACGAGACAAGGTAGTCTCTTACTTTCGCTTCACAGACTATTGTCAGCTGCCAACCGTTGTCTACCAGATACCCAGCGGTCATCGGCCTCTTCCTCCCAGGTACAACGAGATGAGATAGTCTCTCACTCTCGATTCACAGATCACTGTCAGACACCAGCTACTGTCCACCTACACGGATGGAAAAAAATGGCAGCACCAAAAATAATTAATGTAGAGTAATGAAATTTCGGAAATACATTTCTCTTCGTGACATACGTAAGTATTAACACTGCAAGATCACAGGTTAATGTAAGTGCGACACAAGACATTGCAAACACGAAATTCTAGTACATTAAAAACCGCTGTGACCGCTAATATGTTGAATGCAAGCATGCAAATGCCCATTGCACTTGGTCGATCAGTACGGTAAATGCTGGTTGCGGATGATGCTAGGGTTGTCGTCCGATGAGGTCCAAAATGTGCTCGATTGTAGTCAGATATGGTGATCGAACAGGCCAAGGCAACATGTCAGCACCACCCTGTACAACATGTTGGGTTACAACAGTGGTATGTGGACGAGCGTTATCCTGTTGGAAAACACCCTCTGTAATGTTGCTCACGAATGGCAGCACAACAGGTCGAATCACCAGACTGACATACAGATTTGCAGTCGGGGTGCGTAGGATAACTAAGTGAATGCTACTGCAATCATACTAAATCGTACCCCAGACCATAACTCCTGGTGCAGGTCCAGTGTGTCTAGCACGCAGACTGGTTAGTTGCAGGTCCTCAGCTGGCCTCCTTCTGGTGCATCAGTGGCACCGAGGCAGAATCAGCTTTCGTCAGAAAACATAACAGACCTCCATCCAGCCCTCCAATGAGCTCTCGCTGAGCACCACTGAAGTAGAAAATGGTGATGGTTTGGGTTCTGAGGAATGCACGCTACATGGCATCTATCTCGGAGCTGTCCTTAAAGTAACCGATTTGAACCAGTTTCTTGTGTCACTGTGATGCCAACTGCTGCTCAAATTGCTGCGGCAGATTCATATGCCGAACACTATGGCCTCCCCTGTTGGTAGAGCCGCGTGACCGTCCGGTGCCCGGTCCGACCAGACATTCCCGTGTCCATCGCGGCTAGCAATCATATAGAGTGGCTACATTTCTGCCAAATCTTTCAGTAATATAGCAGGAAAACATCTAGTTTGTTGTAGTCCTATTACACCACCTCGTTCAAACTCAGTGTGGTGTTGATAATCGCGTCTTTGTCGCCTTAAACGCACTCTTGACTAACATCAACTCACCACGTCCAGTCTCAAATGTAACTAACACTCACAAGCATTACAGAATGTATTTAAAGCAAAAATGATTTGCATTCTCATAGTGGCGATACTACCGCCACTCTTAGATGACTGGCGCGAAATTTGAATAGACATCATCTTTCACATATAGAAACACACCTACCAACCTTCATTTATGTCGCACAACTTCTTCTTCATGCTGCGATTTTTTCCATCAGTTTATAACACACACTATAAAGCTGGAAATTATAGTTATATGACAACCCCTCATTTTGTTATTAATTTTTTCTTCGATTTCAAAATAGCCTTATAACCCAAAATTAATGATCTTGCAAGCAGTAGTTTAGGAACGATTTGTAAATGATCTATGTTAAAAATTTTACTGATATTCCATATACGTCCGCCTCTGGTAGCTGAGTGGTCAGCGCGGCGGAATGTCATACTTAACGGCCCGGGTTCGATTCCCGGCTGGGTCGGAAATTTTCTCCGCGCAAGGACTGGGTGTTGTGTTGTGCTACCGCACGACCACGAGCTGCGGACACACTTTTCCTTGTTTGCACTTCGTGCACCATAAAGGAAGGATGGCATCATTTGCAACTTCAGGCAATAACCAAAGCTTCATGACGTTCCTCTTCAATTTATATTATTTCATTGTCATCTGCATTATTGCCTGTTGTTTTCGCAGCTAGAAAGGAAACTAATCGCTCTACCAGTTCATTTGGATTATTTCAGTTGCGAATGTCACGTTCATTTTCGTTCTCTTACATATCGATATGTATTTCAGAAACTCCCGATAATGACCCGAAGCTTTTTTTTGCAGATTTAATGAAGTGTGTATATTCAGTTTCTGCATGAATTTAATGATCTGTAGGAGAGACAGGTTTGTTTGTGAGCAGTCTCAAAAGAAGGCGGATGCCTGCCGTCGTATGTAGTCCCATCAGTGTAATACAGTGAAAGGGCTAGTGTTAAGGTATGGGGTGCCATTTATGGTTAGAGCATATTCCCATTATTGCGCTAAGAAACCGCTAAATATGAACGGGTATGAACACACTTTAAAGCACTGTGTACTGTGCATAGCGGAGGAACAATTCGGAGACGTATACTGTTTATATCAACTTTACGATACATCCTTTCACAACACAGCATCTGTGAGGCAATGGTTGCTGGATAATAACGTTACTGAAATGGACAGGCCTGCCTAGAGTCCCAAAACATGAACTGAATAGGACAGCTTTGAAATGAGTTAGAACGTCGAATTCGCTCCAGACCCCAGTGTCCAACAACTTTACCTTCTCCAGTTTTGGCTCTTGAGAAAGAATGGGCTGCCATCCTTCTAAAGACAGTCAGACACCTCACTGGAAGTCTCCCAACCGGAGTTCAAACTATCACAAAGGCGAAATGTAGATACACCCCATATTAATGTCCAGTGTTGCTGTGTAAGTGGGCTGTTTATGTTTTCTTTATGTAAGTAGGCTGTTTATGTTTTCTTATTGGCAACGTTACGTAGCGCTCTGTACGAAAATCACTGGCTGTGCTGTGTGCAGTCTGTGGCTAGTTTGTATTGTTGTCTGCCATTCTAGTGTTGGGCAGCGGCAGCTGGATGTGAACAGCGCGTAGCGTTGCGCAGTTGGAGGTGAGCCGCCAGCAGTGGTGGATGTGGGGAGAGAGATGGCGGAGTTTTGTAATTTGTCATGAACTGCTATATATATTATGACTATTAAGGTAAATACATTGTTTGTTCTCTATTAATATCTTTCATTTGCTAACTATCCCTATCAGTAGTTAGTCCCTTCAGTAGTTTGAATCTTTTATTTAGCTGGCAATAGTGGCGCTCGCTGTATTGCAGTAGTTCGAGTAATGAAGATTTTTGTGAGGTAAGTGATTTGTGAAAGGTATAGTTTAATGTTAGTCAGGGCCATTCTTTTGTAGGGATTTTTGAAAGTCAGATTGCGTTGGCTAAAAATATTGTGTCAGTTTAAGCACAGTCGTGTATAATTGTTGAAAGGGGACGTTTCAGCTGTAACTATACTTTGCTACTGTTTTGCTGTAAGGTAGCACCTGAAGAAGACAGCGAGGCACGCTGTTGAAATATCGTGCGAGAACGACGCGAACATCCGGCTGGATTCCCGAATATCCAAGATGTCAATTCGAGTCAGTGTTTTGAAGCTATGACTTATTAAACTGATAGTTCGGTAAGATTCACACTTTTTAGCACCTGCTTTCTGGAATTATATGTGATGGTACGTCACCTACTCATACATCTTGCATACGAGGTGGAATAGTTTTGTTATGGGATATCAGTAGTTCTGACGGAATGTCATCTAATACGGGGGCCTTGTTTCGACTTAGGTCTTTCAGTGCTCTGTCAAATTCTTCTCGCAGCATTACATGTCCTATCTCATCTTCATCTCCATCCTCTTTGGTTTTTATGATACTGCCTTCGAGTACAGTTCTCTTATATATCCCTTCCATATGCTCCTTCCAACATTCAGCTTTCCCTTATTTCTTTAGTTCTGATATTCCAGCAGAGCTCTTGATAGTCCTTAAGCAGGTTTTCTTTCCTTACAGCGTCTCTTCAATTTTCCTACAGACAGTATTTATCTTTTCCCTAGTTATACATATCTCTATAACCTCATACACTATGAGATCAAAAGTATCCGGACACCCCCAAAAACATACGTTTTTCATATTAGGTGCTTTGTGCTGCCATCTACTGCCAGGTACTCCATATCAGCGACCTCAGTAGTCATTAGACATCGTGAGAGAGCAGAATGGGGCGCTGCGCGGCACTCACGGACTTCGAACGTGTTCAGGTAATTGGGTGTCAAAAATTGCGTCATGCGTCTGTACGCGAGATTTCCACACTCCTAAGCATCCCTTGGTCCACTGTTTCTGATGTGATAGTGAAGTGGAAACGTTAAGGGTGACGTACAGCACAAATGTCTACAGGCTGACCTCGACGGTTGACTGACAGAGACAGCCGATAGTTGAAGAGGGTCGTAATTGTAATAGGCTGACATCTAACCAGACCATCACACAGGAATTCCAAACTGCAACAGGATCCACTGTAAGTACTACGACAGTTAGGCGGGAGGTGAGAAAACTTGGATTTCATGGTCGAGTGGCTGCTGATAAGCCACACATCACACCGGTAGATGCCAAAGTATACCTCGCTTGATGTAAGGAGCGTAAACATTGGACGATTGAACAATGGGAAAACGTTACGTGGATGACGAATCACGGTACACAATGGGGTGATCCGATGGCAGGGTTTGGGTATGGCGAATGCCCCGGGGACGTCATCTGCCAGCGAGTGACGTGCCAAAAGTAAAATTCGGAGTCGGTGATGTAATGGTGTGGTGGTGTTTTTCATGGAGTGGGCTTGCACCGCTTGTTGTTTTGCGTGGAACTATCACATCACAGGCCTAAATCGATGTTTTAAACACCTTCTTGCTTCCCACTGTTGAAGTGTAGTTCAGGGATGGCGATTGTATCTTCCAACACGGTAGAGCACCTGTTCATAATGCACGGCCAGTGGCGGAGTGGTTACACGACAATAACATCCCTGTAATGGACTGGCCTGCACAGAGTCCTGACCTGAATCCTACTGAATCCTACTGAATCCTATGGAGCACCTTTGGGATGTTTCGGACCGCCGACTGCGTGCCAGGCCTCACCGACCGACAACGACACTGAGTTCTGTTCCTGTTTTCACGCTCTTCTGCAAACAAGCGCATTGCAGCTGTATATTTTACTGTGTGAACTAGTGTTTACTAACTTACACTGACTTTTTCCCATCTATTTTAGTGGATTAGCTTTGTGTGAGACCACTTTCGGATGTATAAAAAAATCCAGAAGAATCGTAGCAGTAGAACTTATATTTCGCCCAGCGACTTCTTGGATTAGTGTTACATTAGTTTTGATACGGACAAAAACTCAAAGATGAGTAAGGATTGCATCTGTTGTGCACGGTTGCATGGTGAATTGGCCACCGTCTCTAAATAGCTGGAAGCTGTGTTGGCCATGGTCGACAGTCTTCAGGTTGCTGCCCTGGGCTGCGGTGACACTGGGGCACTTGAGAAGAATGCTTTGGTATCTCTGGAGCCTATAGCGTAGCCTGGGATCCCTGATGCAGCTGCGTTCTCCAATTCGCACGTCCCTGTTGGTCGACTCTTACCTTCTGGTGACTGGCGAACAGTGGTGGGGGCGTAAATCTCTGGATGAGAGGCGAAATTGGGTACAGTCCGTACGGCTGTCCTCTTACGTCTTAAAAACAGGTTTGAGATACTGCCCACTGCTGAAAGTATAGCTGAGCCAGTACGGGACATCTCGCTTGTTGGGTCTGGGGCCGATCATCCTGTGAGGTCCGGAAAATCGCAGGGGGTGGCATCGCTTGTCATTGGAAACTCCAATGTCAGGCGGGCGATAGAGTCCCCAGGGAAATAGCAAACTTATCGGGTAAGAGGTTCAGTGTCTCGTATACTTGCCGGAGATCTCTTCCGAGACGTGCAGGAGGCCATGTCAGCAGCAACTGAGCGCACTGGGTGCACCCGGCTACAAATTGTAGCTCATGTCGACACAAATGACGCCTGCAGCCTGAGTTCAGAGGGAGTCCTGGTTTCCTACAGGCGGCTGGCTGAGATAGTGAAGATAGATAGTCTCGCTCGCCGGGTGGCAGCAGGCTTATCGTTTTGCGGCACTGTTCCCAAAGCCGATAGAGGTCCGCTGGTTTGGAACCAAGTGAAATCAGACGGTTCTGTGACGATAGTGGTTGCTGATTTCTCGACCTCCACTATCGGGTGCAGAAATGTAGGACCACCACCCCTTTAATAGGTCAGGCGGAGGCTACACGGAGGTAGCGGCCGCTGAAGTAGCAGAATACGTGTGGCGTGCATAGAACCAGGGACAGAAAGCTGGCTCAAACAAGATTTGATCAGCAATAAAATTCTAAAGTGAGATTGGGATTTATACCAGATAGCATTGATAAACGAAATAGAAAAGATCCAAAGAAGAGCAAGGAATTTCGTTACAAATTCATTTATGTCCTTAGGTTAGTTAGGGTTAAGTAGTTCTAAGTCTAGGGGACTGACGACCTCAGATGTTAAGTCCAGTAGTGCTTAGAGCCATTTGAGCCATTTAGTAAACTCGAGCACAGGTTTATGTAGCAAGCGTGAAAACACCACGGGGACGCTCATCTCTGCAAGAGAGGCGTTCAGAAATCTTCACCACTGCGGTGGAGCAGTCGAGTCCCTAGCTCATGTGATGTTAGTAATTTGTATTTCAGTTTTCATCTGATATCTTTCATGATACTCTCTGAGTTATTACAGATTGCTAGATTCCACGCGGAGACTGTTGTACCAAATATCGTAGAAGTAGGATGCTCTGTGTACGACCAGTTACCTGTTATTTCCTGCTCAGTGCTACATCTACTACTATTTATCACGGTTTTGGTAAGTGTAACTCCCCTCACACTGATGATCTTTCCCTCTGTCACAATTTTTACTTGGTCAGATGGCTATCTCACTTTTCTCATACTCATCCCCTACTCGATAGCCAGTAACATTAACCTCACGAGTCTTGAGCAGTTCTCCTTCCTGATACGACGATATGTAGCTCCTTTGGTGGAAAAGGAAGCACGGCAGCTCTGGCCTCAGACAGGTCAATCGGGTCAGACCAGTCACCTTGTTATCATCAACTAGTGGCGTCATTTGGATGCGGTATGGAGGGGCGTGGGGTTTGCACACCGCTCTGCCTTACATTGCCGGCTCTGCAGACCGTGGAGCCACCACTTATCATTCAGGTAGTTCCTCAGTTGATATCAGGAGGCTTAGTGGACTCCACCACAGTCCTCCGAATGAGGAAAAATCCCTGGCAGCTATGGAAGTGGACTTCGTAGGAGGAAGCGTCAAGTAACGTCATATGCCTCTACGTCGTAGTCTTTCACTATGACTACTTCTAGTTCCGCTGCTTTAGATCGACCGAGGTGGTCCAGTGGTTAGCATTCCGGCCTCGCATATGGGATGATAAACTTTCAAGCCTCCATCTAAACATTCAGCTTTGTTGTTGTTATGGTCTTCAGTCCTGAGACTGGTTTGATGCAGCTCTCCATGCTACTCTATCTTGTGCAAGCTTCTTCATCTCCCAGTACCTACTGCAACTTACATCCTTCTGAATCTGCTTGGTGTATTCATCTCTTGGTCTCCCTCTACGATTTTTTTCCTCCACGCTGCCCACCAATACTAAATTACTGATCCCTTGTTGCCTCAGAATATGTCCAACCAACAGATCCCTTTTTCTAGTGAAGTTGTGCCACAAACTTCTCTTCTCCCCAATTCTATTCAACACCTCCTCATTAGTTATGTGATCTACCCATCTAATCTTCAGCAGTCTTCTGTAGCACCACATTTCAAAAGCTTCTATTCTCTTCTTGTCCAAACTATTTATCGTCCATGTTTCACTTCCATACATGGCTACACTCCATACAAATACTTTCAGAAACGACTTCCTGACACTTAAATCTATACTCGATGTTAACAAATTTCCTTTCTTCAGAAACGCTTTCCTTGCCATTGCCAGTCTACATTTTATATCCTCTCTACTTCGACCATCATCAGTTATTTTGCTCCCCAAATAGCAAATCCTAATCTAATTCCCTCAGCATCACCCGACTTAATTCGACTACATTCCATTATTTTATTAAAATTCATCCATTTTACTGGCTGTTGAGTGGCTGGTTTCTGTATACATTAAAACAAAACATAAAATTTCTGTTTTTCGTGACACGTTAAACAACAATCTTCCTTCCTTTCCTCTTCTTCAGAAAGGAACATTGTTTGCGTTCTCGCCTAGCGAAACAGTTGGTGTCTGATTTGACGCACCACAGTGACCTCAATATAACCGTGATGCCACTCGCTACTTAAATACCTAGTTGGGTTTAAATACCAGTCCCGTGCCGCCTGTAGTGAGAACAGAGACGTTAACTCGCCGGTAATAGCTTCCTCTCCGTGGGCGAGCTGGCTCAACTAGTGCCGCCATGCAATGGCGCGACGCCAGTTGCCCGCTCTATGGAGCGAGAATTGTGGCAGCGCCGCCGCTGCTAACACAGGCTAGGCTCTAGTGTCTAGTCTGTTATTTCGCTTACGCAGCATTCCATTAGGTCTTACGAACCACTCGTTTTCAGTGGGTGTAATTTGTCGCTCAAGTTGTTCCTGGCATGTCAACGTTCGTGTATCTTCCTCTTTGGTGCAATGGCTCCTACGAAGCGTATTTATCACTGACTGTATAGTCGCTTTGCTCACAGCCTTAACCATTATACTTCAAACAGTCCGAGCATGAATTTCAGCTGTATGGAATAGGTCACAATACTTAAAGAACTTTCTGATGACAGTGTAATTGCTCTACCGATTCACGGTCCGGGGCATCAGGTCAGAGTGCCGGTCTGGCACACAGTTTTAATGTGTCAGGATGTTTCAAATCACCACACAGTCCGCTTCAGAATGCAGATTCATTCTAAAAACGAAACCAATTAGGTTTGGTTCAAAAAATGGTTCAAATGCCTCTGAGCACTAAGGGACTTAACTTCTAAGGTCATCAGTACCCTAGAACTTAGAACTACTTAAACCTGACTAACCTAAGGATATCACACACATCCATGCCCGAGGCAGGATTCGAACCTGCGACCGTAGCGGTCACGCGGTTCCAGACTGTAGCGCCTTTAACCGCTTGGCCACACCGGCCGGCCAATTAGGTTTGGGAAGTGAAAACCTGCATATACCCACCCTTCTTCAGAAGAATCTTTCGTAACTTTGAGATGCGCCTAAGTAATGCATTGTGCGCGTTCACTCCACTTACACATTTTGTAAGGTGTCAGGCAAATCGAACACCTTCCATGAAAACCCTGACATGATAAGCAAATCCACTAGTATGTCACATAGCTCCGAATAAATCGTGACATTAAATTAACCAAAGTAATACGAGTAACGAGTGAGCAAATGGAATACCACAGACTAACACAAGAATGCCTCAATGCATGTCATACCTTCCCACCGTGAGACAGACGCAGTTCCGAGGGGAGAAACGAGAACAGAAGCCGAGAGCAGAACCGTGTTAAGCTAGAAGGCCCTACGATAAGGGGCGGACACCCACGTCTCCAGCTAACCGCTAGGACCACTCCCCAGCCCATGTTAAAAGCTAGAGCCCTCCAGAAGAACAGTATAGATCTTACGATAACACTAAAAGGGCCACCCCAGCCGCAAGTTTTAGCGTGAGACTTTTTCGCGTCTCTGTTACGTCAGGACCACCCCCAGCCCATGTTAAAAGATAGAGCCCTCCAGAAGAACAGTATAAATCTTACGATAACACTAAAAGGACCACACCAGCTGCAAGTTTTAGCGTGAGACTTTTTCGCGCAAACTTTAAAAACATTGCCCCACCACAAAAAGTATAACGTTTCTCATTGGATAGACAGAATTTTTGTAGGCGGAGCTTAAGGTTAACATTGAGACACTGATTGGTCAGATGAAAACACAGCCAGATAGTTTTTTTAAACCAACTTCGGTAAATTGTAGTAAGGAGAAGTAAGGAGAGAGTTGCTTCCGAGACGGCGAGGTGAGTGGAGCTGTGCTGCTCGCCGCCCCCTGACGAACACCGACAAGGTAATGAACGCACGCGATGCCGCATAACAGCGCATAAAGCTTCACTCAGAACTGCAGAAGTCTCATCTGTTACACCCCCTTTTTGCGTAATGTTAGTGTCGATCGTCAATTAAAGCTCATGGTGTTCACATTTGTCACTTGAAGTAAAAATCTGAAACGCGATGATTTTTCTGTTATATAGTTATTGAGAAGCCACATCAGCCACTGTAATTTACGACAAGTTAGATAAGTAATTAAAGATAATTGAAGGTCACTGTAGACCATTTCGATAGTTTTCTCTTTTGTGAAACTTAATTTAAACCTAGATTATAGATGTGATATAGCATAGGTCATCCTTCGATCCATTGTAGAACCTGGAAACCCATTCAGGGATTATTCGTTCACATTTTTATTGAACGCAGTTGGTTTTTACCAACCTGCATTAAAACATTTCCTTTTATCAATAGTGCATTTTATAAACAATGTTTTGTGAGTAGAATAAAATTTCCAGTGGTAAACTTAACTGCTTTTTCGACGTTATTTTACCAGCTAACTAAAAATAGGAAAGTCTTGAACCCCTTCCACTAAATTTAGTTAGTATTAAGATTCTTTTACAGAGAGTGTACTGGAGCTGACGCTGAAATCATTAAGTATTTGGTTATATCATCGCTAGTCTCATTGAACTCTTCTGAACTCTACATGTCATGTGTGGTCTGACGTCTCCTTACCAGCAACAGGTCCCAGGTTCAAACTAGTCAATTCCCTAAAAAACACGCTCAGAGCGTCGTTGCGCGAAAGTGGTAGGGAGACACGATATACACTCCTGGAAATGGAAAAAAGAGCACATTGACACCGGTGTGTCAGACCCACCATACTTGCTCCGGACACTGCGAGAGGGCTGTACAAGCAATGATCACACGCACGGCACAGCGGACACACCAGGAACCGCGGTGTTGGCCGTCGAATGGCGCTAGCTGCGCAGCATTTGTGCACCGCCGCCGTCAGTGTCAGCCAGTTTGCCGTGGCATACGGAGCTCCATCGCAGTCTTTAACACTGGTAGCATACCGCGACAGCGTGGACGTGAACCGTATGTGCAGTTGACGGACTTTGAGCGAGGGCGTATAGTGGGCATGCGGGAGGCCGGGTGGACGTACCGCCGAATTGCTCAACATGTGGGGCGTGAGGTTTCCACAGTACATCGATGTTGTCGCCAGTGGTCGGCGGAAGGTGCACGTGCCCGTCGACCTGGGACCGGACCGCAGCGACGCACGGATGCACGCCAAGACCGTATGATCCTACGCAGTGCCGTAGGGGACCGCACCGCCACTTCCCAGCAAATTAGGGACACTGTTACTCCTGGGGTATCGGCGAGGACCATTCGCAACCGTCTCCATGAAGCTGGGCTACGGTCCCGCACACCGTTAGGCCGTCTTCCGCTCACGCCCCAACATCGTGCAGCCCGCCTCCAGTGGTGTCGCGACAGGCGTGAATGGAGGGACGAATGGGGACGTGTCGTCTTCAGCGATGAGAGTCGCTTCTGCCTTGGTGCCAATGATGGTCGTATGCGTGTTTGGCGCCGTGCAGGTGAGCGCCACAATCAGGACTGCATACGACCGAGGCACACAGGGCCAACACCCGGCATCATGGTGTGGGGAGCGATCTCCTACACTGGCCGTACACCACTGGTGATCGTCGAGGGGACACTGAATAGTGCACGGTACATCCAAACCGTCATCGAACCCATCGTTCTACCATTCCTAGACCGGCAAGGGAACTTGCTGTTCCAACAGGACAATGCACGTCCGCATGTATCCCGTGCCACCCAACGTGCTCTAGAAGGTGTAAGTCAACTACCCTGGCCAGCAAGACCTCCGGATCTGTCCCCCATTGAGCATGTTTGGGACTGGATGAAGCGTCGTCTCACGCGGTCTGCACGTCCAGCACGAACGCTGGTCCAACTGAGGCGCCAGGTGGAAATGGCATGGCAAGCCGTTCCACAGGACTACATCCAGCATCTCTACGATCGTCTCCATGGGAGAATAGCAGCCTGCATTGCTGCGAAAGGTGGATATACACTGTACTAGTGCCGACATTGTGCATGCTCTGTTGCCTGTGTCTATGTGCCTGTGGTTCTGTCAGTGTGATCATGTGATGTATCTGACCCCAGGAATGTGTCAATAAAGTTTCCCCTTCCTGCGACAATGAATTCACGGTGTTCTTATTTCAATTTCCAGGAGTGTAGAACAAACAGACACCACACAGAATGTTAGAATTTTGAATCAAGAATCCATCTCGTTTTCTAACTCAACCTTAGTCAGTTTTAGCTCATCTACACTCAAATAGAAAAGACAAAAAAAGAAGAAGAAAAAAAAGAAAGAGACGCACCACGAAAGAATTATACGAAGGGTACGGAAATCGGTAGATGTGGTGCACATGTACAGCCAAAAAGTGATCAAAAAAGAATAAATTATCTGTTCAAGAGAAAGAGCTTTACAAATTGAGCAAGTCAATGACGCGGCGGCGCACCTCTGGCACTTATGAAAGCAGTTATACGGCTTGGGACTGATTAATAGAGTTATTGGATGCCCTTCTGCGAAATATCGTCCCAAATTTCGCTACTTAAATACCTAGTTGGGTTTAAATACCAGTCCTGTGCCGCCTGTAGTGAGAACAGAGACGTTAACTCGCTGGTAGGTCAAATGTATAGGCCGTAAATTTAACTAAATACTTAGGAATTACAGTAACGAACAACTTAAATTGGAACGAACACATCGAAAATGTTGTGGGGGAGGCTAACCAAAGATTGCGTTTTATTGACAGGATACTTAGAAAATGTAGCAGATCTACTAAGGAGACTGCCTACACTACGCCTGTCCGTCCTCTTTTAGAATACAGCTGCGCGGTGTGATACCCTTACCAGACAGGAGTGACTGAGTACATCAAAAAAGTTCAAAGAAAATCAGCACGTTTTGTATTATCGCGAAATATGGGAGAGAGTGTCACAGAAATGATACAGGATTTGGGATGGACATCATTAAAACAAAGGCGTTTTTCGTTGTGGAGGAAACTTCTCACGAAATTTCAATTTCCAACTTTCTTCTCCGAATTCGAAAATATTTTGTTGACGCCGACCTACATAGGGAGAAACGACCAACGATCAACACGATAAAATAATGGAAATCAGAGGTCGTTCTTTCCGCGCGCTGTACGAGATTGAAATAAGAAAGAATTGTGAAGGTGGTTCGATTAAATGTGATTTTCAGAGTACCCATTGTATGTATGAAAATCACTTGCTGTGCTGTGTGCAGTCTGTGACTAGCTTGCATTGTTGTCTACCATTGTAGTGTTGGGCAGTTGGCTGTTAACAGTGCGTAGCGTTGCGCAGTTGGAGGTGAGCCGCCAGCAGTGGTGGATGTGGGGAGAGAGATGGCGGAGTTTTGAAATTTGTAAGACTGGATGTCATGAACTGCTATGTATATTATGATTTTTGAATACTACTAAGGTAAATACATTGTTTGTTCTCTATTAAAATCTTTCATTTGCTAACTATGCCTATCAGTAGTTAGTGCCTTCCGTAGTTTGAATCTTTTATTTAGCTGGCAGTAGTGGCGCTCGCTGTATTGCAGTAGTTTGAGTAACGAAGATTTTTGTGAGGTAAGTGATTTGTGAAAGGTATAGGTAAATGTTAGTCAGGGCCATTCTTTTGTAGAGATTTTTGAAAGTCAGATTGCGTTGGGCTAAAAAAAAAAAATATTGTGTGTCAGTTTAAGCACAGTCTTGTACAATTTTTCAAAGGGGACGTTTCACCATGTAGATGTAGATGTAGATGTATATATTGAACCATGATATTGTGTTAATCTTTGTTTACTCCGAGAGAACAGTGAGCAAGATAATGCATCGGACTTCCTGTACAGCGGCGTCAGTTCAGTCAAGAAAAACAAACTAATGCACAGTACTAAAAGGAAGCTACAACAAGTAGAACTGTAAGAAGCCAGAATTGCAGCCAAAGCTGTACTATTAAAGCGTATCGAACGTAAGGTCCCTCTACAGACCACGTCCATCCACAGTACATGTTTCACCACCAAGCAGCATCTGTCTACGACTGTATTACGAACACGCCTCCCAAGGATATACTGTACGAAACGTAGTGTAGCTTTCGGCCGCTGCCAGCCACACACCGGCAAGGTGAGGCCCTGCTATGTCCGCCGACGGCCTCCTGGTAGTCGGATTATCACAAATAACTTTATTAGCAGTTAGAAACACATTTAACGTTGTGGCCTTCATTTTAAATCTTTAAGACATGTTTCTCTTGCACTCAGTACAATTAATTCTTGCGGCATTCTTTTGTCATCCAGAAAAATGTTTCCTTTTCGTTAAAATTGATTACAATAAAACAGGCACCAGCTTTATAGTTTCCTACACTTAGAAGGTTCCTTCACTTAACACCAGACTCTTACATTACTTTTCCCCCTTTTGCAGTTAATGTTAGGATTGTCCGTTTCTTCAGATTCCCACCAGTCTCACCTTATAACAAAATTTCTCACATTTATTCGTAGATCGACTTTAAGACAATCGCTTCTAAGGTCCTTTGTCTCTTCATCTTTCTGACTATTAGTTAGTTCATTAGTTCCCATTACCTCACCATATTCACAATATGCATTTTAACCTACAGCGTACCATCAGTACTACATTTACGCATGTTTACTGAAAGAGGATTATCGCTTATGTGTGTGTATATCTGCGTAAATGAGCCCCAATAATCCCTACAGTTTTTCTCCGGTTGTAAAAATGAAACAGTACCAACTGATCATCTTGAGTACAGCTGACAAGATACTTGAAGGAGAAATAGAATCTATGACTTAGAATCAAGGGAAAAAACTTTATAACAATAATAAATTTGTTTTCAAAATAGATAACCATCGCTCAGAAGAGTTTGCAGCTAACAGGAGATTGAGACAAGGTTGTTTAATTTTTCCTACGATGTTCCAAATATCTACTGATAGGACCAGGAAAAACTATAGGGGTAAATGACGGATAAAGATCTGCGAGTAGGATATCAGAGTATACGTACCCTTTAGGAGTCACCAAGTGATTGCAGTTGTCGGTAATGCATATTCAGTGAATACGGAGTGTAGAAGAGGTAACTGGCTGTGATTAAGAACGTGTTTCAGTCCTATATTTTTATGAACGAAGGTACAATAAATGTTCAGAATGAACACCATTAAATTCAGGTCAGAGCTGGTATCGAAGGAACAGGGCAACACATGTTCGATGGAATGTATCGGCGTGTTCTAAAGATGTGAGGCTGCTGCAAGAATTATTGCAAATAATTCCTCGTCTGAGTCCACGGATGTGGAATAAAAGTCGGTTTTTATGGACCCCAGTGAATAAAGTTTTATGAGTTGAGGTCCGGGGATTTTGCAGGACAATGCACAGGTCCTTCTCGGAAGATCCACCGTTTGGTGAGAGTACTGGTTTCTCAAGTGCATCGGTGCCTCAGCGACAGAATCCTCCCTCGAATACAGTGGCCGCCTAATTCGGGGTGGCAATCTGTAGGGGCCAAGGAAATAATCGCCCATGATACTGGCCTACATATTTACTGCAATTTATCTCTGGTGACCTCGAATAACTTTTGTACGTGGGTTTTCATCCGCTCATTGATGCGAGTACGGCACTTATTCATGTCTTTCCGAGTAAATTGAACCTCGCCAGTAAACAAAACAACGTCAGGGAACTGGTGATGATCGTTAGCACGCTACAGAAACCAGCGTACAAACTCAGGCCGAGGTGGACAATCGTGTGGTCCCACGTCCTGCACTCTGGTGGGACGAAAAGAATGAAGGTTCATGCAACATTTTCCATACTCGACGATGGTGGACACCGACCTCAGTGGCAACATATCGTGCACATGCCTCGGGTCTGTTCTCAAAGTGTAATAGCGCGTCTTGATAAAAGGCAGATGTACACACCGTCCGTGGTCTGCTTGCATTGGGTCTACGTACGATTAATGTACACGTATCACCCAGTCGAACTGAATTGCGCTGTGCTACCAGGTGTGGAAGTATGAAACCGGAATTGGTATGCAATAATTACGCGTCTGTTGTTTGAAACTGATAAACAATATTTTAATCAAAATAACCTCCATTGCTGTTTATACATTTCTCCCATCTCTTTGGCAGGCTATGAATGCCACGCCGCCGGCCGGTGTGGTCGAGTGGCTCTAGGCGCTTCAGTCAGGAACCGCGCGACCGCGGGCTTGGATGTGTGTGATGTCCTTATGTTAGTTAGGTTTAAGTAGTTCTAAGTTCGAGGGGACTGATGACCTCAGATGTTAAGTCCCATAGTGCTCAGAGCGATTTGAACCATTATGAATGCTACGGCAAAAAAACAGTTTTTCTTATAAAGCGAAGCAGTCAGCGAGCCATTTTCGTACATCTCCATACGAATTGAAGCTGTTCAGCGAGAGTGTGTCCCAGTGATGCAAACAGATGATAATCGGACGGAGCCAAGTCTGGAGAATAAGCCGCATGCCCCAGTATTTTCCAACTGAACGCATCGATCGTTTCCCTGACTCGTTTTGCTGTGTGTAATGGGGCGTTATCATGGAGCAATATGAGTCTGTGTTGCCTTTTCCCATATTCCAGTCATTTTTCACGTAATGCTCGATTTAAATCGATCATTTTCTGTTGATAACGATCAGTGTTAAAGGTCTCACGAGGTTTTCCCACGTCATAATAGATGACACCCTTCTGATCACACCAAACACAGAGCATTGTCTTCTTTCCAACGTGATTTGGTCTTGAGGTGGATGTCGAAGATTTACCTGGTTTACGACGCTTAGGATTCTCAAAATATATCCATTTTTCATCAACTGTCACTATTCGGTTGCCGAGCACCATTTCACAAGATTTGCTTGCCGTATTTCATTCAGTTCATGCGGAACCAATTTTGCCACTTTCTACACCTTTTCCATAGCTTTCAACCGAAGAAAAACGGCTTTCTGCATCACATTCAATTGTTCCGCGAGTTCCTTTTGAGTTTGAGTATCATCTGCATCCAATAACGCCTGCAATTCGTTGTCTTGAAACTTTTTCTGTCGTTTCCCGTGCTCGCCGTTTCTCACGTCAAAATTAACACTTTTGAATTTTTTGAACCACTCGAAACACTGTGTTTTCCCAAGATCATGTTCGCCCAAAGCTTCTACAAGCATTCCATGCGATTTCTTCAAACGATAACAGAAGACCAAAGCTGTCCGCAAATCGTAGTTCGTAAGCACAAAACTCGATAAGTTTTCGGGTTTGAAACAGATACCGATGTAAGGAACTTGGATTACTGTGTGTTGACATTCGCGGTCAGGCGTTACAGGAAGCAGATGGCACCGCAGACGCGGTCTCAGCGGCCCTACATTGACGACTAGCACCATCTATACGGAAATTACGGTTTCATACTTCGAAACCTGGTATAATGCTGACATCTTCGTGCAAGAAAAATTTCGCGGTGAATTCGCTGAGCTCTTCTACCATTCCCTTCGGTTCTACTGAAACAATGAGCATGTCTCGCAGTTCTCTCGGTGCGTAGCGCTCAATCTTAGGGATAGCCACTGACAAGCACGCAGTACAGCCCTGCATGCGCATTACTGGTTCAATGCGAACGTCTGGACGCCACAACACTGCATAACTCAAATCAGCTTTGGTATAACGACGTTAGAAGGACATGTTTTTTGTTTACCTCTTTCTCCAAGCATGTATTTACAACTTACGTGCGCTTATTGTTCACTCGATATGCATTTGCGACATCTGGTTGCTAGACGACACACTTTCAAAGTAGGCTCAGTTGTAATACACTACTGGCCATTAAAATTGCTACACCAAGAAGAAGTGCAGATGATATACGGGTATTCATTGGACAAATATATTATATTATAACTGACATGTGATCACATTTTCACGCAATTTGGGTACATAGATCCTAATAAATAAGTACACAGAACAACCACCTCTGGCAGTAATAACGGACTTGATACGCCTGGACATTGAGTCAAACAGAGCTTGGATGGCGTGTACAGGTACAGCTGCCCATGCAGCTTTAACACGATACCACAGTTCATCAAGACTAGTGACTGGTGAATTGTGTCGAGCCAGTTTCTCGGCCGCCATTGACCAGACCTTTTCAGTTGGTGAGAGATCTGGAGAATGTGCTGGCCAGGGCAGCAGTCGAACATTTTCTGTATCCAGAAAGGCCCGTATAGGACCTGCAACATGCGGTCGTGCATTATCCTGCTGAAATGTAGGGTTTCACAGGGATCGAATGAGGGTAGAGCCACGGGTCGTAACACATCTGAAATGTAACGTCCACTGTTCAAAGTGCCGTAATTCGAACAAGAGCTGACCGAGACGTGTAACCAATGGCACCCCATAGCATCACGCCGGGTGATACGCTAGTATGGCGATGACGAATACACGCTTCCAATGTGCATTCACCGCGATGTCGCCAAACACGGACACAACACAGAACCTGGATTCGTCCGAATAAATTACGTTTTGCCATTCGTGCACCCAGGTTCGTCGTTGAGTACACCATCACAGGCGCTCCTGTCTGAGATGCAACGTCAAGGGTAACCGCAGCCATGGTCTGCGAGCTGGTAGTCCATGCTGCTGCAAACATCGTCGAACCGTTCGTGCAGATCGATGTTGTCTTGCAAACGTACGATCCGTTACAGCCATGCAGATAAGATGCCTGTCATCTCGACTGATTGTGATACGAGGCCGTTGGGATCCAGCACGGCGTTCCGTATTACCCTCCTGAACCCACCGATTTCATATTCTGCTAACAGTCATTGGATCTCGACCAACGTGAGCAGCAATGTCGCGATACGATAAACCGCAATCGCGATAGGCTACAATCCGACATTCATCAAAGTCGGGAACGTGATGGTACGCATTTCTCCTCCTTACACGAGGCAGCACAACAACGTTTCACCAGGCAACGCCGGTCAACTGCTGTTTGTGTATGAGAAATCGGTTGGAAACTTTCCTCATGGCAGCACGTTGTAGGTGTCGCTACCGGCGCCAACCTTGTGTGAATGCTCTGAAAAGCTAATCATTTGCATATCACAGCATCTTCTTCCTGTCGGTTAAATTTCGCGTATGTAGCACGTCATCTTCGTGGGGTAGCAGTTTTAATGGCCAGTAGTGTATTTGTCAGTATGGGGAGAAAACAACTTGAATTGGCATCTGATCTCATTTCTCCAGCTAATGAGACATTTTCATCATCCTTTTGAGTCAAAGAAACACTCGAAGAACGCAATATAGAATTCAAAATGGTTCAAATGGCTCTGAGCACTATGGGACATAACATCTATGGTCATCAGTCCCCTAGAACTTAGAACTACTTAAACCTAACTAACCTAAGGACGTCACACACATCCATGCCCGAGGCAGGATTCGAACCTGCGACCGTAGCAGTCGCGCGGCTCCGGACTGAGCGCCTAGAGCCGCTAGACCACCGCTGCCGGCAATATAGAATTCTTCCTTGTCCGTTAGCATGACAAAAATTTCTTCCCTTTAACGGTGAAGCACCATCGTTGCGATAATGTGACAATATTGCTGCTTATAATTTTGGTAACAGTGCCTAATGCTAGTGCTGGAGAGTATGGCGGAGTGGCTGCCGCCTACGTCACGAGGCCGGGAGAAGCGACGGGCAGGCCCGCGCTACGCAGCCGCAGAGCCGCCTATCTGCCGCCTTCGCCGGCCGCCACGCGCCTGCGCGCCGGTTTTGATCCGATCTGCCGCTGCGGTCGGCGCCGCAGATCCACACCTTCCTCGCCCCCGATCTGCAGCTGTCATTTGCATTGCCAGTACCTTCATTTCGTAGAGATCTTATACATTCCTGTTCTCAATTCTGCACAGGCGGTGAAGAAAAGAATGAAAAATAGAATACGCCAATACTACTTTACGAGTGCTAACAAGCTGTTGCGTAACTGTTCTGAGGGCACAACGTAGTGATTTATTGGAATCAATAAAGCAGTACTGAATAATAGAGTGCTAACAATAACCTAGGCAGCCCAGTTGTCAACTGCGAGGCGTAAGCCCTTCCTCAACTTTATTCACTTCGCGTCAGTGCACAACCAAGCTAATCGAGAACCAAATACACAATCGCTACAATACGAAGCCAGGAAATAGTCAGTGCAGCAAGTAATATCTACACTCCTGGAAATGGAAAAAAGAACACATTGACACCGGTGTGTCAGACCCACCATACTTGCTCCGGACACTGCGAGAGTGCTGTACAAGCAATGATCACACGCACGGCACAGCGGACACACCAGGAACCGCGGTGTTGGCCGTCGAATGGCGCTAGCTGCGCAGCATTTGTGCACCGCCGCCGTCAGTGTCAGCCAGTTTGCCGTGGCATACGGAGCTCCATCGCAGTCTTTAACACTGGTAGCATGCCGCGACAGCGTGGACGTGAACCGTATGTGCAGTTGACGGACTTTGAGCGAGGGCGTATAGTGGGCATGCGGGAGGCCGGGTGGACGTACCGCCGAATTGCTCAACACGTGGGGCGTGAGGTCTCCACAGTACATCGATGTTGTCGCCAGTGGTCGGCGGAAGGTGCACATGCCCGTCGACCTGGGACCGGACCGCAGCGACGCACGGATGCACGCCAAGACCGTAGGATCCTACACAGTGCCGTAGGGGACCGCACCGCCACTTCCCAGCAAATTAGGGACACTGTTGCTCCTGGGGTATCGGCGAGGACCATTCACAACCGTCTCCATGAAGCTGGGCTACGGTCCCGCACACCGTTAGGCCGTCTTCCGCTCACGCCCCAACATCGTGCAGCCCGCATCCAGTGGTGTCGCGACAGGCGTGAATGGAGGGACGAATGGAGACGTGTCGTCTTCAGCGATGGGAGTCGCTTCTGTCTTGGTGCCAATGATGGTCGTATGCGTGTTTGGCGCCGTGCAGGTGAGCGCCACAATCAGGACTGCATACGACCGAGGCACACAGGGCCAACACCCGGCAACATGGTGTGGGGAGCGATCGCCTACACTGGCCGTACACCACTGGTGATCGTCGAGGGGACACTGAATAGTGCACGGTACATCCAAACCGTCATCGAACCCATCGTTCTACCATTCCTAGACCGGCAAGGGAACTTGCTGTTCCAACAGGACAATGCACGTCCGCATGTATCCCGTGCCACCCAACGTGCTCTAGAAGGTGTAAGTCAACTACCCTGGCCAGCTAGATCTCCGGATCTGTCCCCCATTGAGCATGTTTGGGACTGGATGAAGCGTCGTCTCACGCGGTCTGCACGTCCAGCACGAACGCTGGTCCAACTGAGGCGCCAGGTGGAAATGGCATGGCAAGCCGTTCCACAGGACTACATCCAGCATCTCTACGATCGTCTCCATGGGAGAATAGCAGCCTGCATCGCTGCGGAAGGTGGATATACACTGTACTAGTGCCGACATTGTGCATGCTCTGTTGCCTGTGTCTATGTGCCTGTGGTTCTCTCAGTGTGATCATGTGATGTATCTGACCCCAGGAATGTGTCAATAAAGTTTCCTCTTCCTGGGACAATGAATTCACGATGTTCTTATTTCAATTTCCAGGAGTGTATATCTATATGTGTTCTGCTGAATCCGTTTACGGTTTGCAGTGCGTGGTACTTTGGATCTCACTATCATCTCCCCACTTCTCCTGCACTATTCGCGAATTGCGTGTTCGTCCAGAAAGACTGCGGTTGGCTCGAAGACTTGTTAAGTAATAGTACCCAGCACGCTGCCCTCGACGGCGATAGTTCATCAGAGACAAGGATGCCGTCGGGAGTGCCCTAGTGAAGCGTGATAGGCCCTCTATTATTTTCTGTATACATAAATGGAAGCTTTTGACATGTGGTGCTACAAACGAATTAGATGGGTATGTCACGTAACTAATGAGGAGGTAGTGAACAGAAATGGAGAGCAGAGGAATTTGTGACACAACTTGACTTGAAGAAAGGATCGGTTGGTAGGACACACTCTGAGGCATCAATTTAATGCTGGAGGGAAGCATGGAGGGTAGAAATCGTAGAGGGACCAACAGATGAATACACTAAGCAGATTCAGAAGGATGTAGGTTGCAGTAGTTACTCGGAGATGAAGAGGCTTGTACAGCATAGAGTAGCATAGAGAGCTGCATCAAACCAATCTTTGGACTGAAGATCGCAGCGACAACAATACATAAATTGCCTGGTGGACCACGTGGAAAATAAACTGCGATTGTTTCCTGATGATGCTGTGATGTACGAGAATGTGTCCAAGTTGAGTGACTGTAGTAGAATACAAGAAGATGTAGACAAAATTTCTGGTTGGGGTGATGAATGGCAGCTAGTTCTAAATGTAGAAAAATGCAAGTTAACAGGGATGAGTATGAACAACCCCATAATGTTCAGATACAATATTATTAGTGTCCTGCTTGGCACATTCACGTTGTTTAAGTATGTGGGCGTAATGTTGCAAAGTGGTAGGAAATGGAACAAGCATGTGAGATTTGTAGTAGGGAACGCGAATGATCGATACCGGTCAGTTGGGAAAGTTTGGGGAAATCGTGGTTCATCTGTAAAGGAAACCGCATATACGCCGCTAGTGTAACCTAATCTTGACTACTGCTCTAGTGCCTGGGATCTGCACCAGGTAGGATTAAAGGAAAACATCGAAGCCATTCAGAGGCGGGCTGCTACGCTTGGTAGCCGTAGTTTGGTACGAAACGCAATTTTTACGAATATGCTTCGCGAACTCAATTGGAAATCACTGGAGGAAAGACGGTGTTCTTTTTGAGGAATACTGTTGAGAAACGTTTGAGAACCGACGTGTGAAGCTGACTCCACAAAGATCCTTGTGCCAACAAAGTACATTTCGAGTAAAGACCACAAAGATGTTGTTGTTGTGGTCTTCAGTCTTGAGACTGGTTTGATGCAGCTCTCCATGCCACTCTATCCTGTGCAAGCTGCTTCATCTCCCAGTACGTAATGCAGCCTACATCCTACTGAATCTGCTTAGTGAATTCATCTCTTGGTCTCCCTCTACGATTTTTACCCTCCACGCTGCCCTCCAATACTAAGCTGGTGATCCCTTGATGCCTCAGAATATGTCCTACAAACCGATCCCTTCTGCTGGTCAATTTATGCCACAAACTCCTCTTCTCCCCAATTCTATTCAATACCTCCTCATTAGTCATGTGATCTACCCATCTAATCTTCAGCATTCTTCTGTAACACCACATTTCGAAAGCTTATATTCTCTTCTTGTCCAAACTATTTATCGTCCATGTTTCACTTCCATACATGGCTACACTCCATACAAATATTTTCAGAAACGACTTCTTGTCTACATCTGCATCTACATCTATACTCCGCGAGCCACCTTACGGTGTGTGGCGGAGGGTACTTATTGTACCACTATCTGATCCCCCCTTCCCTGATCCATTCACGAATTGTGCGTGGGAAGAACGACTGCTTGTAAGTCTCCGTATTTGCTCTAATTTCTCGGATCTTTTCGTTGTGATCATTACGCGAGATATATGTGGGCGGTAGTAATATGTTGCCCATCCCTTCCCGGAATGTGCTCTCTCGTAATTTCGATAATAAACCTCTCCGTATTGCGTAACGCCTTTCTTGAAGTGTCCGCCACTGGAGCTTGTTCAGCATCTCCGTAACGCTCTCGCGCTGACTAAATGTCCCCATGACGAATCGCTCTGCTTTTCGCTGGATCATGTCTATCTCTTCTATTAATCCAACCTGGTAATGGTCCCATACTGATGAGCAATACTCAAGAATCGGACGAACAAGCGTTTTGTAAGCTACTTCTTTCGTCGATGAGTCACATTTTCTTAGAATTCTTCCTATGAATCTCAACCTGGCGCCTGCTTTTCCCACTATTTGTTTTATGTGATCATTCCACTTCAGATCGCTCCGGATAGTAACTCCTAAGTATTTTACGGTCGTTACCGCTTCCAATGATTTACCACCTATGGCATAATCGTACTGGAATGGATTTCTGCCCCTATGTATGCGCATTATATTACATTTATCTACGTTTAGGGAAAGCTGCCAGCTGTCGCACCATGCATTAATCCTCTGCAGGTCTTCCTGGAGTACGTACGAGTCTTCTGATGTTGCTACTTTCTTGTAGACAACCGTGTCATCTGCAAATAGCCTCACGGAGCTACCGATGTTGTCAACTAAGTCATTTATGTATATTGTAAACAATAAAGGTCCTATCACGCTTCCTTGCGGTACTCCCGAAATTACCTCTACATCTGCAGATTTTGAACCGTTAAGAATGACATGTTGTGTTCTTTCTTCTAGGAAATCCTGAATACAATCACAAACCTGGTCCGATATTCCGTAAGCTCGTATTTTTTTCACTAAACGTAAGTGCGGAACCGTATCAAATGCCTTCCTGAAGTCCAGGAATACGGCATCAATCTGCTCGCCAGTGTCTACGGCACTGTGAATTTCTTGGGCAAATAGGGCGAGCTGAGTTTCACATGATCTCTGTTTGCGGAATCCATGTTGGTTATGATGAAGGAGATTTGTATTATCTAAGAACGTCATAATACGAGAACACAAAACATGTTCCATTATTCTACAACAGATTGACGTAAGCGAAATAGGCCTATAATTATTCGCATCTGATCTTAGATCTATACTCGATGTTAACAAATTTCTCTTCTTTAGAAACGCTTTCCTTGCCAACTGCTCTTCCAGGTCCTTTGCAGTCACTGACAGAATTACAGTGTCATCTGCAAACCTCAAAGTTTTTATGTCTTCTCCAAGGATTTTAATTCCTATTCCAAATTTTTCTTTTGTTTCCTTTACTGCTTGCTCAATGTACAGATTTAATAACATCGGGGATAGGCTACAACCCTGTCTCACTCCCTTCCCAACCACTGCTTTCCTTTCATGCCCCTAGCCTCATAATCCTCGACTCTTGTAACTGCCATCTGGTTTCTGTACAAATTGTAAATAGCCTTTCGCTCCCTGTATTTTACCCCTGCCACCTTCAGAATTTGAAAGAGAGTATTCCAGTCAACATTGTCAAAAGCTTTCTCTAAGTCTACAAATCCTAGAAACGTAGGTTTGCCTTTTCTTAATCTAGCTTCTAAGATAAGTCGTAGGGTCAGTATTGCCTCACGTGTTCCAATATTTCTACGAAATCCAAACTGATCTTCCCCGAGGTCGGCTTCTACCAGTTTTTCCATTCGTCTGTAAAGAATTCGCGTTAGTATTTTGCAGCCGTGACTTATTAAACTGATAGTTCGGTAATTTTCACATCTGTTAACACCTGCTTTCTTTGGGATTGGAATTATTATATTCTTCTTGAAGTCTGAGGGTATTTCGCCTGTCTCATACATTTTGCTTACCAGATGGTAGAGTTTTGTCAGGACTGGCTCTCCCAAGACTGTCAGTAGTTCTAACGGAATGTTGTCCATACCCGGGGCCTTGTTTCGACTTAGGTCTTTCAGTGCTCTGTCAGACTCTTCACGCAGTAACATATCTCCCATTTCATCTTCATCTACATCCTCTTCCATTTCCATAATATTGCCCTGAAGTACATCGCCCTTGTATAGACACTCTATATACTCCTTCCACCTTTCTGCTTTTCCCTCTTTGCTTAGAACTCGGTTTCCATCTGAGCTCTTGATATTCATGCAAGTGGTTCTCTTTTCTCCAAAGGTATCTTTAATTTTCCAGTAGGCAGTATCTATCTTACCCCTAGTGAGATACGCCTCTACATCCTTACATTTGTCCTCTAGCCATGCCTGCTTAGCCATTTTGCACTTCCTGTCGATCTCATTTTTGAGACGTTTGTATTCCTTTTTGCCTGCTTCATTTAGTGCATTTCTATACTTTCTTCTTTCATCAATTAAATTCAATATTTCTTCTGTCACCCAAGGATTTATACTAGCCCTCGTCTTTTTACCTACTTGATCCTCTGCTGCCTTCACTACTTCATCCCTCAAAGCCACCCATTTTTCTTCTACTGTAGTTCTTTCCCCCATTCTTGTCAATTGTTCCCTTATGCTCTCCCTGAAACTCTGTACAACCTCTGGTTTATTCAGTTTATCCAGGTCCCATCTCCTTAAATTCCACAAAGATAACACACGAGAAATTAGGGCACATACGGAAGCATATAGATAGTCATTTTTCCCTTGCCGTTTTGCGAGCTGGACAAGAAATGAAATGACTATTAGTGGTGCAGGGTACCCTCCACCACGCACCATACGGTGGCTTGCAGAGCATATACGTAGATGCAGAACCCACGTATGAGTCCGAATTTGTCAGATTTTTCCAATCATAGTCATTTCTCGGGCGTATCTAGGTATGCGCGATCGGTACAGACCCTCCAGAGATAGCTATTGAACTGGAGTGCTCTCTCGCCAGAGGGCGCCAAACCGCCACACGAGAAGGACGCGCCGATGTCAATAGCCACGATCCGTCACATGGGCGTGGCCAGTCGCGCCGTACCTGAGACAGGAGAGACACCACAGCAGCAGGTTCCAAAGTGTGTAGACTAGCGTTACGCAGCAGTGCTAACTCAGTGTTCGATCCTGTCATTCATTGTATCTTGTGTTCGTGCAGTAAAGTGCGACTATAAGCGAACATAAAATGTTATAAATTACGCTCTCAGAATTTCAACAATAAATCTGTAGTGGCAACGCCTCTCTTATTGTGTTTGCCACTGGAGGCTGATGAGCATCTCTGTGTAACATTCCCAGTCTTACTGAGCTAATCTGTGGCGAAAAGTACAATTCTTCTTTCCATTTTCTCTGTCTCTTCTATAAATCCTACCTGGTAACGGTCACAGACGAACGAACAGAACACCAGAATCAATCGAATGACAATTTTGTAAGCTATGCTCTTCCTTTAAATTGTCGCACGAACGGCGAAGCGACAGATATCGAAATAAGTGACAAAGGGACAGGAAATCCACTGAAATCGCTCAATAGAAGAAAGGCCATTGGACCTGACAGTACACCCGTTCGATTCTACATAGAGTATGCGTAAGAACTTGCCCCTCTTGTAGCAGCAATTTACTGCTTATCGCGAGCAGGAATCTGGGTTCGAGTCCCGGTCCGGCACAAACTTTCATCGCCGTCATTCCATTCAACAGCTGATGGTAGACCTTATTCGCAACTGCGAATTCATTTGATGTGTTTCGTATTGGCTGTGGTCGGCGCATCGTAATCAGAATAACACAAGCCCCGCAATATTGTGTCTATTTGCCCATACCGGGCAAGCGACTTTCAAGTGTAGCGTCCGACCTCTACGGGAATATACATAATGAATGTACGAGTAAAGGTCGTGGACGCATGGTTGACGACATATCGAAGCTTGCGTCTGGTCGCAAGTCGCGCTCGGATATCCAAATGGTGCGCCGGCACAGTAGCTGAGCGTGTTCGGTGAGTATCTGTAACCAAAAAACTGAGTGAAGGAATCAGTAACGAACTTCGAGGACTGTCACGTGACATCCGCTACGACCAAATACAATGAACAATCACGAACAAAATGCAAAAAAAAAAAAGGGTAAGTCGACCGCTCGCGATAAGCGGGAAATGCGGGTTCGAGTGCCCGGTCCAGCACAAATTTTGATTGTTGTCATTCCATTTTACAGCTGGTGGTAGTCCTTATTCGCAATTGCGAATTCATTTGATGTGGTTCACAAAAATTTTCTACTATTTCAAAATCGTACAGCGCGCGGGAAAGACGAACACCCTTATCTTTCCGTGCGAGCTCTCATTTCCTTTACTTTATTATGGCGATCTTTTCTCCCTATGTAGGTCGGCGTCAAAAAAATATTTTCACATTCGGAGGAGAAAGTTGATGATTGGAATTTCGTGGGAAGATTCCTTCGCAACAAAAACCCTTTTGTTTTAATGATGCCCATCCCAAATGCTGTATTATTTCAGTGACACTCTCTTCCCTATTTTGAGACAATACAAACCGTGCTGCCCTTCTTTGAACTTTTTCGAAGTACTCCGTCAATCCTATTTGGTAAGGATCCCACACTGCGCAGCAGTATTCTAAAAGAGAACGGACAAGGGTAGTGCAAACAGTCTCTTTAGTAGATCTGTTACATTTTCTAAGTGTTCTGCCAATAAAACGCAATCTTTGGTTAGCCTTCTGCACAACATTTTCCATGTGTTCCTTTCAATTTAAGTTGTTCGTAAGTTATTCCACCTCCCGGTGGAACTGCTAGGCTGCTACCAAAATGAAAGCTGTGTGTACAAGATATCAGCGCACCTGTTATGCCAATGCGCGCCATTGCTAGTG
Organism: Schistocerca cancellata; assembly: GCF_023864275.1. Taxonomy (NCBI): domain Eukaryota; kingdom Metazoa; phylum Arthropoda; class Insecta; order Orthoptera; family Acrididae; genus Schistocerca; species Schistocerca cancellata. The sequence goes on from NC_064629.1 coordinate 773,411,718, forward strand.
ACGTTCTCAGCATCACCGCTGGAAACTCCTGGTCTAGCAGCCGGCAGCTTTCAACGAGCGAGCCTGGCCCGTCTCGCAATAATTCAACATTTCTGTTGATATAACCGAAATGAGAACATCCTGCTCTCGGCAGCTACTACCGGCTGCTGAATTAATTTGCTCGTAAAATGGTAGCGACATTATAAAATGTTTGTCAGCTTTGCTAGGTGTGATGGCTGAAATGATCTTAATAAATTGAGTGCCAGACCCCAAGCCTAGTTTACATTGAAAAACCCGTCCAACGTTACTAAGTTTTTCACCGTCTTTATTTCGATAGACTCATTAATTACGCTCTCTCATAAACTTATAGGACGATAATGGTCTCATCGTACTTCATTTCATGATTAGAGGCAAAGGTCCAAATATGGGTAGTGGTCTAAATATGGGCTAGAAGGACGCAGAAAGTGCTGCCGCCTGGAAGTGTAATGTGTAAGTCTGTCTGTCCCCCACTACCTCCGTGGATGACTGTAAGCAATTGGTTGTGCGAATGCAGCAATATTTTGCGTATGATAATGAAAGTAGGCTGTTTATGTTTTCTTATTGGCAACGTTACGTAGCGCTCTGTATGAAAATCACTGGCTGTGCTGTGTGCAGTCTGTGGCTAGTTTGCATTGTTGTCTGTCATTGTAGAGGGGCAGCTGGATGTTAACAGCGCGTAGCGTTGCGCAGTTGGAGGTGAGCCGCCAGCAGTGGTGGATGTGGGGAGGGAGATGGCGGAGTTTTGAAATTTGTAATACTGGATATTATGAATTGCTATGTATATTATGATTGTTCAACACTATTAAGGTAAATACATTGTTTGTTCTCTATCAAAATCTTTCATTTTGCTAACTATGCCTATCAGTAGTTAGTGCCTTCTGTAGTTTGAATCTTTTATTTAGCTGGCAGTAGTGGCGCTCGCTGTATTGCAGTAGTTCGAGTAATGAAGATTTTTGTGAGGTAAGTGATTTGTGAAAGGTATAGGTTAATGTTAGTCAGGGCCATTCTTTTGTAGGGATTTCTGAAAGTCAGATTGCGTTACGCTAAAAATATTGTGTGTCAGTTTAAGCACAGTCATGTATAAATGTTCAAAGGGGACGTTTCAATAACCTCGATTATGTGGACTGCGCTCTATCAGGTATGTGCTTAACTGTTTTCTTTAGAATATAACTTAGCTCTGCCTGCAGTTCGTTGGAAGAACTGTATTACTAATATGTTAAAGTATCTGTTTCCCAGTTTTCATTGTTCTGTATTTATCTTGTAATAACCGTTCGGGTCATTTTGCAGGAACCACAGTGTGGTCCAAATATGGGGGACAATGAAAATCTAATTACAGGCTAGCCCATATTTGGCTCAATTTATGCTACTATAATTTTAGTTGGCATCTACTCAGGATGTCACGTAACAAGCCTAAATACCAAGGCAAGGGCTAAAGGATGACGGTTGCAGCAGTCACTGTTGTGAAGGTGAAGAAAATGGGAACTTTAAAGGCTGCAAAAGTGTATCATGTAACTCGCTCTACCCTGTAGACTTTAAGTAGAAAAACAGATCTTACTCCAACTGCTGCTGCCAATGCTAAGCTGGGTAGGCCTTCTGTTTTAGGACCACGTCCGGAATAAGAGTTTCTTTCTTACTTGTTGACTATGAGCAAAATTTTTTGTTATACTTTACTCGATTTGAAACGAAAGGCGTTTCTTTCAGCAGAGAGGTGTGACGTTAACGCACCTTTCACCACTAACTGGTACGAGTTGGGCGTATCTTTTTCTGACTCACCATTCAGACCGCCTTTTCCCGAGGGCATGCAGCTTTACTGTATGGTTAAATGACGATGGCGTCCCCTTGGGAAAAATATTCAGGAGGTAAAATAGTCCCCCATTCGCATCCCCGGTCGGGGACTACTCAGGAGAACGTCGTTACCAGGGGAAACAACCCGGCGTTCTAAGGATCGGAGCGTGGAATGTCAGATCCCTTAATCGGGCAGGTCAGTTAGAAAATTAAAAAAGGGAAAGGAGAAAAATTAAAAATGCAGTAAATGAAGCAGACAAAAAAGAATATAAACGTCTCAAAAATGAGAGCGACAGGAAGTGCAAAATGGCTAAGCAGGGATGGTCAGAGGACAAATGTAAGGATGTAGAAGCATATATAACTAGGGATAAGATAGATGCTGCCTACAGGAAAATTAAAGAGATATTTGGAGAAAAGAGAACCACCAGTATGAATATGAAGAGCTCAGATGGAAAACCAGTTCTAAGCACAGAAGGAAAGGCAGAAAGGTGAAAGAAGTATATAGATAGTCTATACAAGGGCAATGTACTTGAGGTCAATATTATGGAAATGGAAGAGGACGTAGACGAAAATGAAATGGGGGATATGGTACTGCGTGAAGAGTTTGACAGAGCACTGAAAGACCTAAGTCGAAACAATGTCCGAGGGTAGACAACATTCATTAGAACTATTGATAGCCTTGAGACAGACAGCCCGGACAAAATTCTACCATTTTGTGTGCAAGATGTAAGATACATGTGAAATTCCCAAGACTTCAATAAGAAAGAAAGAAAGTCTTGAAGGTGTGCAAATTAACGAACTACCCGTTTAATAGGCCACGGCTGCAAAATACTAACTCTAATTCTTTACAGACGAATGGAAAAACTGTTAGAAGCGGACCTCGGGAGAGATCAGTTTGGATTCCGTAGAGCTGCTGGAACACGTCAGGCAATAATGACCCTACGACTTTTCTTAGAAGGTAGATCAAGGAAAGGCAAACCTACGTTTCTAGCATTTGTAGACTTACAGACAGCTTTTGACAATGTTGACTGGAATACTCTCTTTCAAATTCTGAAAGTGGCAGGGGTAAAATACTGGGAGTGAAAGGCTATTTACAATTTTTACAGAAACCAGATGGCAGTTATAAGAGTCGAGGAGTATGAAAGGGAAGCAGTGGTTGGGAAGGGAGTGAGACAGGGTTGTAGCCCATCCCACATGTTATTCAATCTGTAGATTGAGCAAGCAGTAAAGGAAACAAAAGAAAAATTTGGAGTAGGATTTAAAATCCATGGAGAAGATATAAAAATTTTGTGGTTCGCCGATGGCATTGTAATTCTGTGAGTGACAGCAAAGGACCTGGAAGAGCAGTTGGCAAGGAAAGCGTTTCTAAAGAAGAGAAATTTGTTAACATCGAGTATAGATCTAAGTGACAGGAAGTCTTTTCTGAAAGTATTTGTGTGGAGTGTAGCCATGTGTGGAAGTGAATCAAGGACGATAAATAGTTTAGACAAGGAGACAATAGAAGCTTTCGAAATGCGGCGCTACAGAAGAGTGCTGAAGATTAGATGGATAGATCGCGTAATTAATGAGGAGGTGCTGAACAGAAGAGGGGAGAAGGTGCATTTGTGGCACAACTTGACTAGAAAAAGGGATTTGTTGGTTGGACATATTATGAGGCATCAAGGGATCAGTAATTTAGTATTGGTGGGCAGCGTGGAGGAAAAAAATCGTAGAGGGAGACCAAGAGGCAATACACAAAGCAGATTCAGAAGGATGTAGGTTGCAGTAGATACTTGGAGATGAAGAAGCTTGCACACGATAGAGTAATATGTAGAGCTGAAGCAGACCAGTCTCTGGGCTGAAGACCACAACAACAACATCGCCTATCGATTGACCCTCAGCCAGAATCTTCGCGGACGGATAACACAGAACCTCCAACGATAAACATAGCAACAAATTCGGGTTATCCTCTCATTAGTCAGGAACCTTTTCTGAATTTCCTCTTCTCATTCCTTCCTCATCACATGCACAACCAGAATCCTTTTAGCCCTTTTGATATTTCCCCAACACGCAAAATTACAAAGAAAACAAGCACACATGTCGGAAATGGCTCATATGGCTCTGAGCACTATGGGACTTAACTGCTGAGCTCATCAGTCCCCTAGAACTTAGAACTACTTAAATCTAACTAACCTAAGGACATCACACACATCCATGCGTGAGGCAGGATTCGAACCTGCGACCGTAGCGGTCGCGCGGTTCCAGACTGTAGCGCCTAGAACCGCTCGGCCACACTGGCCGGCATGTCGGAAACCTGCAAAAGCTTACTTGATTACAGGATCACCGAAAAAGGAAGCGCTCACGAGTTCGTTGGACAGGCCACTGAAGAAGAAGAGAGAGCTAACTGTCCCTGATGTAAAATTAAAGCAGATTCAAAAATCAAGTAAAGAAGGCAAGAGAAACAAGAAAATTCTACGGAAGGGAAAGAAACTAGACCTGTCTTCGTCCGACGAATTATCTAATCAGGATAAACATATCCTAAACGACCAGGAAAGTGATTCAAGCTTTCTGAAGACCGCACGCCTTCTGGGACAGATGTCATGCATATTCTGCGATAGCGCATTTTCAGTGGACGCCAACGGAGTAACGTGGGTTCAGTGTATCCATTGCCGTTTGTGGGCGCATACTGAATTTGCAGGAATGGACACTGGAGTTTATATTTGTGTTACTGCAAATAAAATTGCACTTTAGATTTGTTTTTAAATACTTTTTTCCTTCATATTAAATGCACCCCATATTTGGACGCAAGGAAAAAATCGGCGTTCTTGTATTGGTTTTAAAATAAATTACTTAAAATAAGAAAAATGCTTTTTAATTGATTAATTTCCCATAACGTTGAAGAGCGCATGTTATTGTACCGTCTCAGAGTTTCTTCAGTAATTTAATCACCAACAAAAAAAGTCACTGAGTAAAAACCTTAGCGAGCCTATACTTTGACCGTTCCCTGTATACTCGAGGCAATGCTTGGTGACACATCTAATTTTTTGGTTTGTTGGATGTGTCGCTCATGTTCCTTGTACATCTCCGCGACTGTTTTAATAGTCTGCCCCATGTAAGACAAGCCACATTCACAAGGAATTGAGTACACGCCAGTCTTTCGGGGACTTAAATATTACAAAGACGTGAGTGAAAAACACACGATGCCAAGTTTCCGTAGGCTTCCTAACATTTTCCTGAATATTAATCCAGCATAATGTAGATAATCGATTCTTCGCTTATACACTGTGGTTGATACCTCTTAATATCGTGTCAAACGTCCTTTTGCCCGGCGTACTGCAACAACTTGACGTGACATGGACTCAACAAGTCGTTAGAAGTCCGCTGTAGAAGTATTGAGCCATGCTGCCTCTATAGCAGTTCATAATTGCGAAAGTGTTGCCTGTCCATGATTTTGTGCACGAACTGACCTCTCTATTATGTCGAATAAATGGTCGATTGGATTCATTTCGGGCAATCTGGAAGGCCAAACAGTTCAGTCGAACTGTCCAGAATGTTCATCAAACGAGTTGTGAACAACTGTGGCCGGCTGAAATCGCGCATTGTCATCCACAAAAATTCCATCGTTGTTGGGGAACATGAAGCTCATGAATGACTGAAAATGGTCTCCAAGAACATAACCATTTCCAGTCAATGTTCGTTTCAGTTGGACCAGAGGACCCAATTCATTTCATGTAAACGCTCCCAACACAATTATGGAACCACCACCAACTTGCACAGTGCCTTGTTATCAACTTAGGTCCCTGGCTTCGAGGAGTATCTTCATAACTTCGTGACGTCTGCGCCAAACTCGAACACTAACACCAGCTCTGACAAACTGAAATCGGGACTCATCTACAAGCCATGGTTTTCCTCTCGTCTAATGTTCAACTGACATGGTCACGAGCGAAGAACAGGCGCTGCAGGCGATGTCTACATCTACATCTACATACATACTCCGCAATCCACCATACGGTGCGTGGCGGAGGGTTCCTCGTACAACAACTAGCATCTTCTCTCCCTGTTCCATTCCCAAACAGAACGAGGGAAAAATGACTGTCTATATGCCTCTGTACCAGCCCTAATCTCTCTTATCTTGTCTTTGTGGTCTTTCCACGAAATATAAGTTGGCGGCAGTAAAATTGTACTGCAGACGGCCTCAAATGCTGGTTCTCTAAATTTCCTCAGTAGCGATTCACGAAAAGAACGCTTCCTTTCCTCTAGAGACTACCACCAGAGATCCTGAAGCATTTCCGTAACACTCGCGTGATGATCAAACTTACCAGTAACAAATCTAGCAGCCCGCCTCTGAATTGCCTCTATGTCCTCCCCCAATCCGACCTGATAGTGATCCCAAACGCTCTAGCAGTACTCAAGAATAGGACGCATTAGTGTTTTATAAGAGGTCTCCTTTACATATAAACGACATCTTCCCAAAATTCTACCGATGAACCGAAGACGACTATCCGCCTTCCACACAACTGCCATTACATGTTGTCCCACTTCATATCGCTCTGCAATGTTACTCCCAAATATTTAATCGACGTGACTGTGTCAAGCGCTACACTACTACTGGAGTATTCAAACAATACGGGATTCTTTTTCCTATACATCTGCATTAACTTACATTTATCTATATTTAGAGTTACTTCCCAGGGGCACTCCAGATGATACGCTCACCTCCGATGAACACTCACCATCGAGGACAACGTAATGCGTTCTATTATTTAAGAAGTCGTGCTGTTAGCAAAGGCACGGCCCATTTACGCCAAATTTCACCTCACTGTCTTGACGGATACGTTCGTCGTACGTTGTTGTTGTTGTTGTGGTCTTCAGTCCTGAGACTGGTTTGATGCAGCTCTCCATGCTACTCTATCCTGTGCAAGCTTCTTCATCTCCCAGTACCTACTGCAACCTACATCCTTCTGAATCTGCTTAGTGTATTCATCTCTTGGTCTCCCCCTACGATTTTTACCCTCCACGCTGCCCTCCAATACTAAATTGGTGATCCCTTGATGCCTCAGAACATGTCCTACCAACCGATCCCTTCTTCTGGTCAAGTTGTGCCACAAACTTCTCTTCTCCCCAATCCTATTCAATACTTCCTCATTAGTTATGTGATCTACCCATCTAAACTTCAGCATTCTTCTGTAGCACCACATTTCGAAAGCTTCTATTCTCTTCTTGTCCAAACTGTTTACCGTCCATGTTTCACTTCCATGCATGGCTACACTCCATACAAATACTTTCAGAAATGACTTCCTGACACTTAAATCTATACTCGACGTTAACAAATTTCTCTTCTTCAGAAACGCTTTCCTTGCCATTGCCAGTCTACATTTTATATCCTCTCTACTTCGACCATCATCAGTTATTTTGCTCCCCAAATAGCAAAACTCCTTTACTACTTTAAGTGTCTCATTTCCTAATCTAATTCCCTCAGCATCACCCGACTTAATTCGACTACATTCCATTATCCTCGTTTTGCTTTTGTTGATGTTCATCTTATATCCTCCTTTCAAGACACTATCCATTCCATTCAACTGCTCTTCCAAGTCCTTTGCTGTCTCTGACAGAATTACAATGTCATCGGCGAATCTCAAAGTTTTTATGTCTTCTCCAAGGATTTTAATTCCTATTCCAAATTTGCTTTTGTTTCCTTTACTGCTTGCTCAATGTACAGATTTAATAACATCGGGGATAGGCTACAACCCTGTCTCACTCCCTTCCCAACCACTGCTTCCCTTTCATGCCCCTAGCCTCATATAACTGCCATCTGGTTTCTGTACAAATTGTAAATAGCCTTTCGCTCCCTGTATTTTACCCCTGCCACCTTTAGAATTTGAAAGAGAGTATTCCAGTCAACATTGTCAAAAGCTTTCTCTAAGTCTACAAATGCTAGAAACGTAGGTTTGCCTTTCCTTAATCTTTCTTCTAAGATAAGTCGTAAGGTCAGTATTGCCTCACGTGTTCCAGTATTTCTACGGAATCCAAACTGATCTTCTCCGAGGTCGGCTTCTACTAGTTTTTCCATTCGTCTGAAAAGAATTCGCGTTAGTATTTTGCAGCTGTGGCTTATTAAACTGATTGTTCGGTAATTTTCACATCTGTCAACACCTGATTTCTTTGGGATTGGAATTATTATATTCTTCTTGAAGTCTGAGGGTATTTCGCCTGTTTCATACATCTTGCTCACCAGATGGTAGAGTTTTGTCAAGACTGGCTCTCCCAAGGCCGTCAGTAGTTCCAATGGAATGTTGTCTACTCCGGGGGCCTTGTTTCGGCTCAGGTCTTTCAGTGCTCTGTCAAACTCTTCACGCAGTATCGTATCTCCCATTTCATCTTCATCTACATCCTCTTCCATTTCCATAATATTGTGCTCAAGTACATCGCCCTTGTATAGACCCTCTATATACTCCTTCCACCTTTCTGCTTTCCCTTCTTTGCTTAGAACTGGCTTTCCATCTGAGCTCTTGATATTCATACAAGTGGTTCTCTTATCTCCAAAGGTCTCTTTAATTTTCCTGTAGGCAGTACGTCTCACATTGATTTCTGCGGTTATTTCACGCAGTGTTGCTTGTCTGTTAGCACTGACAACTCCACGCGAACGCCGCTGCTCTCGGTCTTTAAGTGAAGGTTGTATCGACAGAAGTCATTGTTGGCGATCGGAATAAAATAATAATTGGATCCATTTACCGACCTCCCAATTCAGATGATACAATTACTGGAAGGTTCAAAGAAAACTTGAGTTTGATTTCAAGCACGTACCCTACTCATACGATCATAGTTGGTGGTGACTTTAATTTATCCTCGATATGTTGCCGCAAACACGTGTGTAAGTCCGGACGTACGCATAAAACATCATCCGAAATTGTGCTAAACCCATCCTCTGAAAATTATTTTGAGCACTTACTTCATGAGCCCACGCGATTAGGAGACGGTTTTGAAAACACACTTGTCCTCTTAGCGACAAATAATCCTGACTAAATAACGAGCATCAAAACGGATACAGGGATTAGTAAACGCAGGGTTTTCGTGGTAAGACTGAATATTGTAACCACCAAATCCTCCAAAAATAAACGAAAAATATACCTATTCTAAAAATCAGATAAAAATTTACTTGACGCCTTGCTGAGAGACAATCTCCACTCCTTCCAGATTAGCAATATATGTGTAGACCAGATGTGGCTTGAATTCAAAGAAATAGTATCGGCAGCAGTTGAGAGATTTATACCAAATAAATTAACAAATGACGGAGCAGATCCTCTTTGGTACACGAAACGGGTCAGAACACTATTGCAGAAACAACGAAACAAACATGCCGAATTTAAACAGACGCAAAATCCCCAAGACTAGCGATCTCTTACAAAAGCTCAAAATTTAGGGCGGAATTCAATACGAGATGCATATAATAGTTTCCACAACGACACTTTGCTTCGAAACCTGTCAGAAAATCCAAGGAGATTCTGATCATATATGAAGTATGCTAGCGGCACGACACAATCTATGCCTTCTCTGCACAACAGCAACGGAGACACTATCGAAGACAGTGCTGTCAAAGGAGAGTTACTAAACACAACCTTCCGAAATGCCTTCACAAAAGAAGACGAAGTAAATATTCCGGAATTCGAATGAAGAACAGCTGCCAGTATGAGTAACGTAGAAGTAAATATTCTCGCAGTAGTGAAGCAACTTAAATCATTTAATAAAAGCAAGTCTTCTAGTCCAGACTGTATACCAATTAGGTTCCTTTCAGAGTATGCTGATGCAATAGCTCTATACTTAACAATCATATACAACTGTTTGCTCGTCGAAAGATCCGTACCCAAAGACTGGAAAGTTACAGAGGTCACACCAATATTCAAGAAAGGTAGTAGAAGTAATCCACTAAATTACAGGCCCATATCATTAACGTCGATAAGAATCAGGATTTTGGAACATATATTGTGTTCCAACATTATGAATTACCTCGAAGGAAACGGTCTATTGACACACAGTCAATATGGATTTAGAAAACATCATTCTTGTAAAACACAACTAGCTCTTTACTCGAATTAAGTGTTGAGTGCTATTGACAAGGGATTTTAGATTGATTCCGTATTTCTGGATTTCGGAAGGCTTTTGACAATGTACCACCCAAGCGGCGTGTAGTGAAACTACTTGCTTCTGGAATATCGTCTCAATTATGGGACTGGATTCGTGGCTTCCTGCCAGTGAGGTCACAGTTCGTAGAAATTGACGGAAAGTCATCGAGTAAAACAGAAGTGGTTTCTGGCGTTCCCCAAAGTAGTGTTATACACCCTTTGCTGTTCCTTATTTATATAAACGATTTGGGAGACAATCTGAGCAGCCGTCTTAGATTGTTTGCAGACGACGCTGTCGTTTATCGACTAATAAAGTCATCAGAAGATCAAAACAAATTTGCAAAACGATTTAGAAAAGATATCTGTATGGTGCAAAAATTGGCAATTGGCATTAAATAACGAAACGTGCGAGGTCATCCGCGAGTGCAAGAAGGAAGCCGTTAAAATTCGGTTAAACGATAAGTCAGTCAAATCTAAAGGCCGTAAACTCAACTAAATACCTAGGAATTACAATTACGAACAATTTAAATTGGAAGGGACACATAGAAACTGTTGTGGGGAAGACTAATCAAAGACTGCGTTTTATTGGCAGGACACTCAGAAAATGTAACAGATCTACTAAGGGGACTGCCTACAGTATGCTTGTCCGTCCTCTTTTAGCTTACTGTTGCGCGGTGTGGGATCCTTACCATATACGATTGACGGAGTACATCGAAAAAGTTCAAAGAAGGTCAGCACATTTTGAGTATCGCGAAATAGGGGAGAGAGTGTCGCTGAAATGATACAGGATTTAGGCTGGACTTCGTTAAAACAAAGGCGTTTTTCGTTGAGGCGGAATCTTCCCACAAAATTCCAATCACCAACTTTCTCCTCCGAATGCGAAAATATTTTGTTAACACCGACCTACATAGGGATAAGCGATCACTATGGTATATAAGGGAAATCAGATCTCGTACGGAAAGATATAGGTGTTGGTTCTTTCCTCGCGCTATACGATATTGGAATAATAGAGAGCTGTAAAGGTGGTTCAATGAACCCTCTGCCAGGCACTTAAATGTGATTTTCAGAGTATCCATGTAGATGTAGATGTAGAATTAGCTGTGCAAATTCTGCTAGTTCTCTCTTTGTGACGTTGCTGTAGTATGCTTATCACCTTTGTCGAGACATTGAGGCTCTGAACGAATCAGTGACGTGTGCGGTCGTGTGGGCCATGTGATCGGATGTATTTGAAATCATTCTTTGTTCTGAGACTGGAAGCTTAACAGTTCGGAGGCGGCGACCACAACACTGTAGATTTTGGAGAGACCACTTCACTTACTTTGCCGTGGTTGTACTTAGGCAACAGTTAGATTATTTCTACCCTGTGATACAAATATTAGTTCTGTTATTTTGCAGTCATTCTGCACGTAGAACATGTTGTGAATTGAAACGTGATTTGGTATTCATGCCATAACGCCACAAAAACTCACTGATCACTCGTTTTTCGTATGCAGGTGCTGATAACAGGATCGAGACATATTTATTCAGTTCGATGCAGTATATCCTGCAATTTATATTATTTATTGCTTTACTGGAAGACGCTACAGAGAACAAGCATTTCTTAGCTGTGCTGAACTTCGATTTGTGTCACATGTACTGAGAATCCCAGGTGGTTTATATGACTCGATTTTAAGTCAATAATGTTTCTTAATTCAGTATTATTGCAGTTTTTTGTTCTTTTTAGCTCTCCATCAGCAGTTTATCAGTTCTTGAAGTTAAAATGTATACGCGCATGGTGTGACGCCATTTTGTCGATACATATCGCCAACATCCTCCTTTTTTTTCTTTTCAGTGATCGATCAGTGTACAAATAAGCAAAAAATTCAATTGTACACTACATTAATGATAGCTGTCCCACTCTGCACGTGAGTAATTTACAGGTAGAGAAAGGTAAGTTTGAACGCAGTGTCCCGTATGCAGTCTGCCGCGACAAACTTTGCCGTGCGTATATTTATATGACGGGGCATCTTGTGTAGTACATGATAGTGATGCCTTCCCCAGTTTCTCAGAGTAGTGGAGAGTGTTGTACCTGGAGGATAGTGTACCAAGGAACACATGATGTGTCCTGCTCGGTGTTTCAATATAATGACCGATTACAGAAGCTCATAAAGGAGGCACAATACAGAGTTCTGAGATGTGAGGACGTGTTTTATGCAGCGTTTGTGAATATTAAGAGCTCTATATATTTAAGTGCTGACAGAAAATATCACAACACCAAGAAGGAGTTGTGCGCCATAAACGAAAGTTGGTAGGCGTGTGTCTACGTCTGAAAGATGATGTCAGTTCAAATTGCGCACTAGCCGCGTAACAGCATGCAAATCAGATATGCTTTAAATACGCTTTGTAACGGCCGTGAGAGTTAGCTACATTTAAGATTGGAAGTGGTGAGTTAGTCAGGAATTCCTTTAAGGCGACAAAGACGCCATTATCAACAGCTCACTGAGTTCGAACGGGGTCGTGTAATAGGGGTACGAGAAGCTGGAAGATCTTTCTGTGATACTGCAGAAAGACTTGGCAGGAATGTAACCACTGTACATGATTGCTGGCAGTGGAGGTTACGAGAACCTACGGTTCCAAGAAGCCACTCGGCACTACCGAGAGGGAAGACCAGCGTGTTAGCCGTATTGCTCTGGCGCAACATACGACATCTGCAGCAGCAATCTGAGCAGCAGTTGGCACCATAGTGAGCCAACGAGCTATTACGAATTGGTTACTTTAAGGACAACTCCGAGGCCGTGCATTCCATTGGCCCCAAACCACCGCCATTCAAGGCTTCAGTGGTGTCAAGCGAGAGCTCATTCGAGGAAGGGCAGAGGTCAGTTGCGCTTTCTGATGAAACCTGGTTCTGCCTCGGTGCCAGTGATGGCTGTGTATTGGTTAGAAGGAGGCCAGTTAAAGACCTCTAACCAACCTGTCTCAGTACTAGACACCCTGCCCTACACCTGGAATTATGGTCTGGGGTGTGATTTCGTATGACAAAAGGAGCATTCTCGTGGTTATCCCACTCACCCTGACTAGTCCAGTGATTCGACAATTCATGAACAGCATTCCAGGAGGTGAGACCTTAACTTTTCCCGGCGAATTGAATGTTCAAATAATTTACGGGTTTGCTGCCGGGTGACGTCGTCAACCACCGCCGATATTTCGGCAGGAGCACACCCTGCCATTCTCAAGGCACATCTGCAATGATGAAGAAATGAGCACGAGAATTTAATGCCTCGGTTCACAGAGGAGAAACAAGGAAGATACCACACACAGAATAAGTAACCTCACAGTCAACACACAACTAAAGATAACCAACATCAGAAATATCGATAGTGACTATTCATCAACAGGTGAGGTAGCCCTAATTCTGTCCCTCTGTTTTTTGATCAGAGACACAGCCGGATTCCAAGCAGCGTTTGGATAAAATCCACCATCTCTGTTTATAAGGTTGCTTGATAGTTTGATTTCAACAGCTTCCTTAATGACACTATCCCAATAGCTGGACGTGCAAGCCAGAATCTCCGTGTTGTTGTATTCCATAGGATGACCGGTGTCAAGGCAATGCTCTGCAGTGGCGGATTTGCTCGGCTGTTGTAAGCGTGTGTGACGCTTATGTTCAATTCACCGGTCTTCCACAGTCCTGATTGTCTGACCAATATATGACATGCCACAACTGCAAGGAATACAATAGACACCAGCCTTACGGAAAACCAGGATCGTCTTTTACGGACGACAACAGGGCCTTATTCTTAAAAGGTGGTGGAAAAACGCATTTCACATCATATTTCCGCAAAATACGGCCAATACTGATAGAAATGCTTCCTGCGTAAGTCAAAAAGGTTGTTGACTTAGCCGAGCAAATCCGCTATTGCAGAACATTACCTTGACACCGGTCACCCTATGGAATACAACAATACGGAGATTCTGGCTTGCACGTCCTGCTATTGGGATAGTGTCATTAAGGAAGCTGTTGAAATTAAACTATCAAGCAACCTTATAAACAGAGATGGTGGATTTTGTCTAAACGCTGCTTTGAATCCGGCTCTGTCTCTCATTAAAAAACAGAGGGACAGAATTAGGGCTACCTCACCTGTTGATTAATAGTCACTATCGATATTTCTGATGTTGGTTACCTTTGGTGTGTGTTGACTTTGCAGTTACATGTTCTGTGTGTGGTATCTTCCTTGTTTCTCCTCTGTGAACTGATGCATTAAATTCCCGTGCACATTTCTTCCTCCTTGCAGTTGTGCCATGAGAATGGCAGGGTGGCTCCTGCCGAAATATCGCGGCGGTGGTCGACGACGTCACACGGCAGCAAACCAGTAATTTATTTGAACATTCCAGGAGGTGTTTTCCAGCGGGATAACGCTCGCCCCCATACCGTTGTTATAACCCAACATGCTCTAAGAGAGTAGCGACGTGTTGCCCTGACCTGCTCGATCACCAGATCTGTCCCCGATAGAGCACATATGGGACATCATTGGTGAACGACTCCAGCGTCATCCACAAACAGCATTAACCGTCCCTGTATTGTCTGGCCAAGTGCAACAGACATGGAACTAAATCCCACAAACAGACATCCGGCACCTGTACAACACAATGCACACACGTTTACATGCTTGTATTCAACGTTCTGTCGGTTACACCGATTATTAATGTACCAGCATTTCATATCTGCAACGGCTTCTCCCACGCTTACCTGTGGTCTTGCAATGTTAATCACTTGAATATGTTACCTACAAAAATTCATTCCCGAAGCTTCATTACACTACATTAATTATTTTTAGGTGTTGCAATCCTTTTCCGTCATTGCACATAAAGCTATTTCGAGGATCTTGTTTACAGCGTTTTATGGCGAGTAAAATGCTGTATATGCAATTTTGTTATATGACGACATGGTTGGAGACCATGGCTGTTATTTGAAGACAAATGTTGATGGTGTTGAGACAGCAATCAGCGACAAATTTATTTTCAGTTCCCTTATTCAAAAACCGTTACCGGTTTTGAATCATTACGATTCATCTTCAAACGGTTTTCATGCATATGTAATGAAAGCATGAAAACCGTCTGAAGATGAATCGTAATGATTCGAAACTGGTATCAGTACCTTTTGAATAAAGGAACTAAAATAAACTTGTGACTGGTTGCTGTCTCAACACCATCAACAAATGCTGTATATTTTTAAAACTAATTATATAATTTGTGAACGGTTAAGCCATACTTGGTCAGTCGTGTACCATTTTGTACGTTGGAACGAATCACGTGATTTTTGCTATTGAAATGAGTTTCGCTTCAGTGTAAATTCCTTTTATTATCACGACCGGTTTCGGGCTGTCAAGCCCATCCTCAGGTGTCGCAGCTATGCTGTGGCCCCCGAGCGTCGCGGTGGACGTGTACTAGGCGCAGTGTGCTGCCTATGAGCGCAGAACAGGGAGTCTGTTTCAACTGAGTTTATTTAATGTCTCAACAATTTTTCCTGTCTCGAAAATAGAAATTTGTGTTAGTTGCCAATAGCTTTTATTCAAAGTGATTTTAACTTGTAACTGAGTTTTTGATAACACTTCTTCTTAGTTTGTTTTCAGTTACTGATTAGTGATACTAGAGTAATAAAGTACTATATATGCTATTAAATATAGCACTGACAAGATTTTCTCGACTGCAACGCTTTTAAATTTGGATAGGTGATTTGTTCCCAGTACATGAGCGTGTTGTAGCTTGGAACATTTTTCACATTTGGAAAAGTCTTACTTTTCGGGATTAATTTTTGTAATTTCAGAAAAGGCTACAGCACAGATAAACTGTATCCTATCATTTCAAAATAGAGTAAGAAAATATATTTAAAATTAATATTGCAGGACTGGCTAGATTCGAATGTCTGAAAAGTGTTCCAATATACAACACTCTCCTCTATGTGCAGATCATGTTCCTAGACTACGTTATCATACTGTTGGTTTTATGGGGCATTACGATGATAAATCTTTTCGAATCAAAGTTTTATAATTATTGAAACGAGGAAACGTCCTCATTGCACTTTGTGTGGCTATAAACTGAATGCTGCCACATGATGTAACTTTGGTAGTTCTTCATGAGTGATTACCTACCTCGTCTGATGACGTGATAGATGGAACAGGAGTCGATATAGAACAGACAGGGAATCAATATTAGAATCAGAATTTAAAAGAGCTTTGGAAGTCTTGAGATAGTATAAGGCAGAAGAGAGAGATAACATTCCATCAGGATTTATAAAATCATTGGGAGAAGTAGTAACAAAACGACTATTCACGTTGGTGTGTAGAATGTACGAGGCTGGCTATATACGATCTGATTTTCGGAAAAACATCATCCACACAATTCCGAAGATTGCATGAGCCAACAAGTTCAAGAATTATCGCGGGACCAGCACAACAGCCCACGCATCCAAGTTGCTAACAAGAATAATATACAGAATAATGTACAGAAGAATGGAAAAGGAAGTTGAGGCTATGTTGGAAAATGATAAATTTGGATTAAGGAAAGGTAAAGGCGCCAGAGAGGCGATTATAACGATGCAGCTGATAATGGAATCAAGATAAAACAAAAATCAAGTTACGTTCGTATGATTTGTCGATCTGTAAAAAGTGTTCGACAATGTCACGTAGTTCAAGATGCTCGAAGTTCTGGGACAAAGCTATGGAGGAAGACGGGTAATATACAATATCTACAAGAGCCAAGAGAGAACAATAGGAGTAGAAGACCAAGATCAACGCCCTCGGCATTAAAGGCGTGTAAGAAAGGGATGTAGTCTTTCGCGCTTACTGTTCAATCTACACATCGAAGAACCAATGATGGAAATAAAAGAATGATTCAAGAGTATAATTAAAATTCGAGGCGAAAGGTTATGATTGATAAGAATCGCTGAAGGCATTGCCATCCTCAGTGAATTACAGGATCTGCTGAATGAAATGAACAGTCTAATGAGTAGGGAATATGGTTGGCGAGTAAACTGAAGATAAACGAAAGTGATGAGAAGTAGCAAAAATGAGAAACTTAACATCAGGATTGGTGACCACGAAGTAAATGAAGTTAAGGAATACTTAGGCAGCAAAATAACCCATGACAGACTGATCAAGGAGGACATAAAAACAGGGTGGCGCTGTCAAAAAGGACATTCCTGGCCAAGATAAGTCTACTAATACCATACATAACAGTTAATTTGAGGAAGAAATTTCGGGGAACGTACGTTTGGAGCGCAGCGTTGTATGGTAGTGAATCAGGAAAAGAACAGACTCAAAGTTTTTGAGATGTGGGGCTACATACACTATGTGATTAAAAGTATCCGGACACCTGGCTGAAAATGACTAACAAGTTCGTGGCTCCCTCCATCGGTAATGCTGGAATTCAATATGGTGTTGACCCACCCTTAGCATTCATGATAGCTTCCACCCTCGCAGGCATACGTTCAGTTAGGTGCTGTAAGGTTTCTTGGGGAATGGCAGCCCATTCTTCACGGAGTGCTGCATTGAAGAGAGGTATCGATGTCGGTCGGTGAGGGCTGGCAGGAACTCGACGTTCCAAAACATCCCGATGGTGTTCTATAGGATGCAGGTCAAGACTTCGTGCAGGCCAGTCCATTACAGGGATGTTATTGTCTGTGACCACTCCGCCACAGCCCGTACCTTATGAACAGGTGCTCGATCGTGTTGAAAGATGCATTCGCCATCCCCGAATTGCTCTTCAACAGTGGGAAACAAGAAGGTGCTTTAAACATCAATGTAGTCCTGTGCTGTGATAGTGCCACGCAAAACAACAAGGGGTACAAGCCCCCTCTATGAAGAACACGACCACACCATTACACCACCGCCTCCGAATTTTACTATCGGTACTACACACGCTGGCAGATAACGTTCACCGGGCATTCGCCATACCCACACACTGCCACCGGATCGCCACATTGTGTGCTGTGATTTGTCACTCCACTCAACGTTTCTTCACTGTTCAATCGTCCACTCTTTACGCTCCTTACACCAAGCGAGGCGTTGTCTGGCATTTACCGGCACGAGCGTGGCTTATGAGCAGCCGCTCGACCATGAAATCCACGTTTTTTCACCTCCCACCTAACTATAATAGTACTTGCAGTGAATCCCGACGCAGTTTGGAATTCCTGTGTGATGGTCTGGATTGATGTCAGCCTATTACACATTACGACCCTCTTCAACTGTCGGTCGTCTCTGTCAGTCAACAGGCGAGGTCGACCTGTACGCTTTCGTTCTGTACGTGTCCCTTAGCGTTTCCACTTCGCTGTCACATCGGAAACAGTGCACCAAGGGATGTTTAGGAGTGTGGGAGTCTCGCGTACAGACGCATGACACAATTTTTGACACCCAATTACCTGACCACGTTCGAAGTCCGTGAGTTCTGCGGAGCGCCCCATTCCGCTCTCTGGCGATGTCTAACGACTACTGAGGTCGCTGATACGGAGTACCTGGCAGTAGGTGGTAGCACAATGCACCTAATATGAAAAACGTATGTTTCCGGGGGTGTCCGGATACTTTTGATCACATACTGTAAGAGTGATGAAAATTTGGTGGACTGGAAAGATAAGGCATGAGGAGGTTCTCCGGAGAATCGGCGAGGAAACCACGGACAAGAAGAAGGGGCGGGATGATAGGACACCTGTTAAGACATAACGGAATAACTTCCGTTTTACTAGTGGGAGTTGTAGAGGCTAAAAACTGCAGAGGAAAACAGAGATTATGAGACTGGAGTACATCCATCAAATAATTGAGGACACAGATTCCAAGTGCTATTCTGAAGAGATAGGCACAGGAGAGGAATTCGTGGCGGGACGCATCAAACCAGTGAGAAGACTAACAAATTAAACAAAAAAAACCTGTTTGATCACAGAAGCTACGCATATTCTTCTTTTCCGTTACGCAGATATTTGAAAGTGTGTGTACTGTGATAAATTCATTTCAACATTGACGCTCTAATAATCTGTTCCATGTCACAGATCTTTCCCTTTGTTTACTTGACTTCTCTTTGCTCTTTTATACAGTCTCATTTATATTTTATAGTCTATCAGTTGAGATATTTTCATAAATACCTACCTTCTTCTTCACTTGGTCTTTGTACAGAAATAAATATTTTACCTTCCTCAGATGTTGGCAGTTTGTACGCTACATAAGGATGCCCGATTCGTTGCCGCCGCGGCAGCTCAGCGTGTTCGGTCAGAGGGCCGATTGTCCTCTGTAATAAAAAAACTGACTAAAGGAATCAACGATCAACTTGAACGAATGTCATGTGACGTCCGCCCAGACCAAACAAAACGAACAAACCGAAAAGGCTCATGAACTGGGTGTTCTGTTGTCCAAATCATCATCATTTCGTACCGGCACAGTAGCTCAGCGTGTTCTGTCGGAGGGTTAGTTACCCTCTGTAACAAAAAAAAAAAAAAAAAAAAACTGAGTGAATGAATCAACGAAGAACCTAAACGGGTGCCATCGGACATCCGCCCCGAACACATTCCGCGAACAATGTAGAACAAAATAAGATCAACAAAAAAAAAAAGGAGGAAATGTAGTCAGCGCGACAGAATGTCAGTCCTAAGGGGCCGGATTTGATTCCCGGCTGGGTCGGAGATTTTCTCCGCCCAGGGACTGGGTGTTGTGTTGTGCTAATCATCATCATTTCAGAAAGACTTGCACCCGGCGAACGGTCTACCCGACGGGGGCCCTAGTCACACGACATTTACATTTTTATGTCACAAGGAATAAAAATTTCAGGAAGAGATATCTTCTAGCACTCCTTCTTGGATTGCGCTTTCTCCCCACAGTGCCAGAAAAGTATGACCGTTTCTTTACATTATTTGGCAGTCTGGTCTCATTTTTAGTGTTTCGTGCATGTCCGAACTTATACATAATCTTTCACACTCATATATCTGAAGCCAATATACGCTTGTCGTTCCTTCTCCAACACTAATTTCCTTCGCACAGGAATGGCCTCTACGACAAGTTAAACTGTTTCTCTTTCTTTGTGTCGTGTTGAGAATTTGTCCATAATTTTTTCAGCAAATTTTTATCTTATTAGAACAATTTCCAAATTCTTTTCACATAAGTTGTGAAGCGAGTGTCGGAAGTTCCATGTGACTTTTCATGGATGATGCTGTAGTATACAGAGAAGTTGCAGCATTAGAAAATTGCAGCGAGATGCAGGAAGATCTGCAGCGGATAGGCACTTGGTGCAGGGAGTGGCAACTGACCCTTAACATGGACAAATGTAATGTATTGCGAATACATAGAAAGAAATATCCTTTATTGTATGATTATATGATAGCGGAACAAACAGTGGTAGCAGTTACTTCTGTAAAATATCTGGGAGTATGCGTACGGAACGACCTGAAGTGGATTGATCATATAAAATTAATTGTTAGTAAGGCGGATGCCAGGTTGAGATTCATTGGGAGAGTCCTTAGAAAATGTAGTCCGTCAACAAAGAAGGTGGCTTACAAAACACTCGTTCGGCCTATACTTGAGTATTGCTCATCAGTGGGGGAGTCCGTACCAGGCCGGGTTGACAGAGGAGATAGATAAGATCCAAATAAGAGCGGCGCGTTTCGTCACAGGGTTATTTGGTAAGCGTGACAGCGTTACGGAGATGTTTGGCAAACTCAAGTGGCAGACTCTGCAAGAGAGGCGCTCTGCATAGCGGTGTAGCTTGCTGTTCAGGTTTCGAGAGGGTGCATTTCTGGATAAGGTATCGACTATATTGCTTCCCCCTACTTATACCTCCCGAAGAGATCACGAATGTAAAATTAGAGAGATTCGAGCGCGCGCGGAGGCTTTCCGGCAGTCGTTCTTCCCGCGAACTATACCTTTCTCCTCATTATCTAGTACCTCTTGAAATAGAAAAAGTGAAGATTTTTTTGACTATTCACATTTTACAAACTCACTCACTCCTGTAAGTTTTTTGAAACATTTGCTTGCTGTGTGAATGAGTCAGGTGTTACAGTTGGTTCTATTTTTGACCTCGTTGACAGTTTTCTGGTAATTCTAAAACCACTGCCACCAAAGCAGCAGTCTTACCTTTTTGGTACGTGGGTAAAGTCACCTTTCATAAGGGCTGCAGCAAGCTCTCCTAGTTACTGGCACCGTCGCACTGTGGTCTGGATCTGAAAGAAAGGTGACTAAAAATCGAAAAAAGTGGTAGTCACTGAATCAATTGACTGCTGTGGAATTTTGTAGAGGAGGCTTTGGTGCATGTTATTCCGAAAGGAAAAAGGGATATCGTTGATATCTGAGACGCTAAGCTACTGTTTTCGCTTTTCGGCATAGAGCTAAAGACATGGAGTTGCTCCGAAATATCATCTTTATTGAAACTGCATTATCTTTTTACTGGAGCGTCCTATTTCAGTCCTGTTTCATGGACGGTGTTAAGAAAGGTATGTAGAATATTATCGGGCATAATTTTTTCATTATTTTATACTGATGTGTGTTAGAAAATAATGTCAAAGGTACGTCTACATTATGGTTGTCCTTGTAAAAAATTTTTATCGAAATTTAGCAAAATACTTATGTATTCAGCGTTGTTCAGGAATTTCTGCCACGTGGCATATAGCTTATGATCTTTTGTAATGGCACGTGAAAGAAAATTCTATCCGTCTCTGCTCCTCTACATTTGAGGTTAGAAATAAACGACGCCGGGCCACGCTGGGAAGTTGTTATGATAGATCAAATTAGTCAGCTACGACCACCTTTTAAAGGATTTTAGTATGTATAACGGGTGTATATGTGTCATAATATTTTTATCATTAGCGTGACTAACAATTCAAAAAGAGGTTATGTTGCAAATATGGAAGCATGCTGGTAATGTGGAAACGAGTAGCATAAGCTCTGTAGAGCGCTCTAGCGGTATTTGCAGGAAATAGTTGTAATAGTTCCTATTTATCACGACAGACTGCGGTAATATTACATCGCATTATGTCTGTATTGTAGATTTGCATGCTGATAAAATTAACTACACTCGTCGAGAACTGTTCGAGGTTGTACAGAACAATTTCAGCTCGGACTTAGACATGCAACTTAAACGTTCAGGACAGCATTTTGCCACAAAGATGAAAAACTTTTGTCAACTACTTGATGAGGATTGGCAACCTTTGAAGATGTTGTCGACACTGGAATGGAGATGGATTTCGAAGAACAACTAAACGGTTTTTTCAAAACAGTAGGGAGTGGCTTTCTTCTTCCTTGATTATTAACGTGAGCACTGAAAAATGCAGAAATTTATTTCTAATTACTACAAAAACTTAGAGTAAGGTCCGAATTCCACACAATAATTACTCTATACGGTACAGGGCGAAGAAAAATTCGCGCCTTCGGACTTCACAGAGCGATTCCTCATATACAAACAATACAGAAATGTTTCTCATAAAATTTCGTTCTGCGCATATTTCTGATAGTAAACGGACGTTAAAGATTGGCAGTCTGGCAACACTGTAATTACGTATGATTTTTATGTGAAAATGTAAAGTCTACTTTAAACGAGAATAAATATATTGCCGACCAAATTGCGTCTCCATATCCTTTCCAGATCGTTTCGGACGGAAAGAAATAATAATACATTTTAAAATTTTTGCATAATGACTGATGGAAAGGTGTGTAATGCTATAATATCTACAATCGCGATCAATGGAAGACTAAAAGCGTTTTGAGATACAGTAAAAAACAATTAAGAAGGAGTTTCAGATGCGGCTAGGGCTTCTACTTTTGTTGGTTACGGTAACTCCTGTGAAGGAAGTACCGCTCGTAGATTTTTTTGAGAAATCATCAATGTGTGCTCAAATCCTGGGGTTGGACGAAGATTTCACGTTATCTTTCAGGCTGTGTCATGTATCTATAAAGTGAACATCGAAAAATTTCGAAAATATTGCCATGATACTGCGAAAATGTGCGTAGACAAGTTTGCCTGGTATTACATGTCTAGGACAGTTCATAAAGTCTTAGTGCACGTGTTCAAATAGTAGAATCAGCGATATTACCAATAGGCCAATTATCTGAAGGTGTTCAGGAAGTCAGTAATGCAGATATCAAAAAATATCGTGAATAGTAGATGATTTCATTGGCTCCTCGTATCCTTGGATCCACTTATTTCGAGCCTCAGAAAAATGAAACCCAGAAAAAGTAAAACTTTGGAACTGGGCGCCCTAGAGCTTTTGTCTTTTTCTGACGATGAGTCTGCAAAATTTTCTAGAAGTTTCTGATAAGCCTCATGCCGACATTTTCTCGAATATGATAACTATCCCAATAGTGAGAGCGGTTAATTTTTACGATGTTTTCTTATTTACATATTTTTAACTTCACATAGCTGGTCCATAGCTAGTACATCAATAAGTTTCAAAATAGAAATAAAGAGAAAACAAACTGTTTCTTTTTTTCGTGATTTCATATTACAACCACTTTTAATTTGGAAATTTTAATACGGAATTCGTAATCAGCGACTACAACGACCATTAAGTATTTATTTAAACAAAATTTCAAACAACTTTAAATGTAGTGGTCGGCCATATTGGAGCTGTTATTTTGAATTTTGGAATTACAATAGCGAATTCGCGATATCGATAGCCCATATATACCAATTTACGTTTAAATATTAAACTTTTCTCTATTTCTAGTCAACTTTTATGAGATCCGGGCCACTGTGTTGCATCTCTTGCTGCGTAGCCATGCTGACACACGCCACGCAACAGGAGACGTAGTTACAGTTATCGCTGTTGATAAAATCTCCAAAGCTGCAGCCTGCTTCTAGGAAACGGTGCCTCAACGCAGTTCCAGGCCGCTGAGTCGGCAGAATGCGCACTGTGCCGCCTTCCGCTAGCGGCGCACGACACGCTGCACCCAAATGTTCCTCCCACAACTGGCGATAGGCTACAGGAGACGAGCTGACATAGCACCACGCCTGAGCGGCGACTACCGATAAAGCTTTCATTACTCACCCAGTCTTCCTTGCGCTTTAGTACGCTGTCCCATTAAACTACAGCATTCCCTGCTGTGCCATCATTCTGTCCCTACTAGCCAATGCTTTTCACAATTTCCTTCGCATGATTCACTTCCATACACTTGTCGGATCCAAACGTACATGATCAGGAATCTCTTTCTCAAATTGAGGCTGATGTTTAATTGTAGTAGACGTCTTTTGGCCAGGATTTCCCTCTTTGTCTTTGTCATTCAGCTTTTCATGTCCACCTTGCTCTTCATGTGTTATTCTGCTTCCAAAGTAGCAGAATTCCTTTCTCTTCATTTACAACGTGGTTACCAATTTTGTTGCTTAAGTTCATCGATAATTTCATTTCTCCATACTATACTCGATTAATAACGTGCATCACACTTGGGCGCCCTGCGATCATAACAGACGACAACGCCTACCACAAACTGCACGTTATTGCTGATGACTGGACCAAGCCATTGAACTATATTTCATGGTACTTCATTCGCTTAAATGCAGGTGTTGTAAGTTTAGCCGACTGTAATGAACCTTGTAAAACTGCTATCGATATTACCTATAACTGCCTTATCTAACGTCTTTGGTCGGCCGGGGTGGCCAAGCGGTTCTAGGCGCAGGTTCGAATCCTGCCTCCGGCATGGATGTGTGTAATGTCCTTAGGTTAGTTAGGTGTAAGTAGTTCTAAGCTCTATGTGACTGATGACCTCAGAAGTTAAGTCCCACAGTGCTCAGAGCCATAATGTCTTTGTTTTTACTTAATGTGACTTCTGTATAACTATGCTCTTTAATAGAACATCTGTGTAAATGTTTTAGTCATTATTAATGACCATTTATGTAATTATAATTAATCTAGAGCGATATAATTTCGAAAGTAATGTACTGTGAAAGAACGGAAATGAGGGCGTTTGGGTTCGTAATCATGTAAAACATGGAGGAAAGCCCATCTGCAATGAAACTGGCTTGGCGGGAATAGAAAAGCTGGATCTGGTGGTAAAACTGATAATCTCTTCCGAGGCATGAGTTAGTCGGTGGCTAACAGGCGGTGTTCGCATCTTGTGAACTGGACGAGGCGAGAAGAACAGCAAGATTATATAATGTAGCCTCGTGTGTTGACGTACTTCGCTTGTAATTCATGCACTACTTTGGTTAGCTCTGTACTACGAAAATCCGACGCTAAGAATAGAATTTTCACAGATTGTTACAGAGCAAGAGATATACACTCCTGGCAATGGAAAAAAGAACACATTGACACCGGTGTGTCAGACCCACCGTACTTGCTCCGGACTCTGCGAGAGGGCTGTACAAGCAATGATCACACGCACGGCACAGCGGACACACCAGGAACCGCGGTGTTGGCCGTCGAATGGCGCTAGCTGCGCAGCATTTGTGCACCGCCGCCGTCAGTGTCAGCCAGTTTGCCGTGGCATACGGAGCTCCATCGCAGTCTTTAGCACTGGTAGCATGCCGCGACAGCGTGGACGTGAACCGTATGTGCAGTTGACGGACTTTGAGCGAGGGCGTATAGTGGGCATGCGGGAGGCCGGGTGGACGTACCGCCGAATTGCTCAACACGTGGGGCGTGAGGTCTCCACAGTACATAGATGTTGTCGCCAGTGGTCGGCGGAAGGTGCACGTGCCCGTCGACCTGGGACCGGACCGCAGCGACGCACGGATGCACGCCAAGACCGTAGGATCCTACGCAGTGCCGTAGGGGACCGCACCGCCACTTCCCAGCAAATTAGGGACACTGTTGCTCCTGGGGTATCGGCGAGGACCATTCGCAACCGTCTCCATGAAGCTGGGCTACGGTCCCGCACACCGTTAGGCCGTCTTCCGCTCACGCCCCAACATCGTGCAGCCCGCCTCCAGTGGTGTCGCAACAGGCGTGAATGGAGGGACGAATGGAGACGTGTCGTCTTCAGCGATGAGAGTCGCTTCTGCCTTGGTGCCAATGATGGTCGTATGCGTGTTTGGCGCCGTGCAGGTGAGCGCCACAATCAGGACTGCATACGACCGAGGCACACAGGGCCAACACCCGGCATCATGGTGTGGGGAGCGATCTCCTACACTGGCCGTACACCACTGGTGATCGTCGAGGGGACACTGAATAGTGCACGGTACATCCAAACCGTCATCGAACCCATCGTTCTACCATTCCTAGACCGGCAAGGGAACTTGCTGTTCCAACAGGACAATGCACGTCCGCATGTATCCCGTGCCACCCAACGTGCTCTAGAAGGTGTAAGTCAACTACCCTGGCCAGCAAGATCTCCGGATCTGTCCCCCATTGAGCATGTTTGGGACTGGATGAAGCGTCGTCTCACGCGGTCTGCACGTCCAGCACGAACGCTGGTCCAACTGAGGCGCCAGGTGGAAATGGCATGGCAAGCCGTTCCACAGGACTACATCCAGCATCTCTACGATCGTCTCCATGGGAGAATAGCAGCCTGCATTGCTGCGAAAGGTGGATATACACTGTACTAGTGCCGACATTGTGCATGCTCTGTTGCCTGTGTCTATGTGCCTGTGGTTCTGTCAGTGTGATCATGTGATGTATCTGACCCCAGGAATGTGTCAATAAAGTTTCCCCTTCCTGGGACAATGAATTCACGGTGTTCTTATTTCAATTTCCAGGAGTGTAGATACTTTTGCTACCTTTTTTTTAATAGCACAGGAGACCGACACTGCCACCACCTTCATCTCAAATTACCGATTGAGTACTGTATAATTGCATGAACCATTTAAGCGGTTTCTTTTTCAATAATGAGTTTGTATTCTGTAAACTTTGTGTTGAGCACCCGTGTTTTCTACTTAGACGTTTATCAAGACAGGGTCCTATTGCAAGTGCAACGATATTTCCGAGTATCCTATTTAATTGGGCTGAAAAGTTATTTCAGTAAACCTTCACTAAAGTTAATAAACTTTGTGGGGGTAGTAAATTATATAATTATTTAGTGCGCAAACGTATGAATAACTCCGCATATTTTTCACAAAGGATATTTAAAGTTTCAACGAAGTTCAATTGTCAAGAAAAAATTTGAAGTATTCAGCTTAAAGATCGCTCTTAATTAAATTTCAGTGAAGTATTACAGTTACCTGCAAAAACTATTATGATTCAGAATATTTACTGGCTAGTAAACTTTGAAGGGATAGCGTAAGGATTAATTATTGTTCAGGTTTTATAATTGCATGTGCATGTCGATAGCTGTGTTTTTCGTACTGTGTTGTGACTGAAATGATCAGCCTTGATTTGAGTCTACTGATAGATTAGTTTCTGGGTCCCCACGCTAATTTCTGAGCCACATCTAAACTTGGTATTACAAATAGAGCATTAATGATGTGCACTTGCCATCTGTCTAACATTTGGGTGTTATAATGAGTTACAAGAACTACAATCTCAAAGAAAACAGGTGTTGACATGTGTGAAAATTACCGAACTATCAGTTTAATAAGTCACGGTTGCAAAATACTACACGAATTCTTTAGAGGCGCATGGAAAAGCTGGTAGAAGCAGACCTCGGGGAAGATCAGTTTGGAATCCGTACAAATGTTGGAACACGCGAGGCAATACTGATCCTACGACTTATCTTAGAAGATACATTAAGGAAAGGCAATCCTACGTTTGTAGCATTTGTAGACTTAGAAAAAGCTTTTGACAATGTTGACTGGAATACTCTCTTTCAAATTCTGAAGGAGGCAGGGATGAAATACTGGGAGCGAAAGGCTACTTAAAATTTGTACAGACACCAAATAGCAGTTATAAGAGTCGAGGGGCAGGAAAGGGAAGCAGTGATTGAGAAGGAAGTGAGACAGAGTTGTAGCATGTTCCCGATGTTATTCAGTCTGTATATTGAGCAAGCAGTAAAGGAAACAAAAGAAAAATTTGGAGTAGGAATTAAAATACATGGAGAAGAAATAAAGACTATGAGGTTTACAGTGACATTGTAATTCTGTCAGAGATAGTAAAGGACCAGGAAGAGCAGTTGCACGGAATGGACAATGTCTTGAACGGAGGATATAAAATGAACATCAACAAAAGCAAAACGAGATTAATGGAACGTAATCGAATTAATCACGTGATGCTGACGGGATTAGATTTGTAAATGGGTTTTGCTATCTGGGAAGCAAAGTAACTGATGACTAGGGCAAGAAAAGCGTTTCTAAAGAAGAGAAATTTGTTAACTTCGAGTATAGATTTAAGTGTCAGGAAGTCCTTTCTGAACGTATTTGTATGGAGTGTAGCTATGTATGGAAGTGATATATGGACGATAAATAGTTTAGACAAGAAGAGAATAGAAGCTTTCGAAACGTGGTGCTACAGAAGAGTGCTGAAGATCAGATGGGTAGATCACGTAACTAATGAGGAAGTACTGAATAGAATTGGAGGGAAGATGAATTTGTGGCACAACTTGACTAGAAGAAGGGATCGGTTGGGAGGACACGTTCTGAGGCATCAAGGGATCACCAATTTAGTACTGGAGGGAAGCGTGGAGGGTAAAAGTTGTAGACGGAGACCAAGAGATGAATACACGAAGCAGATTCAGAGAGATGTAGGTTGCAGTAGTTACTCGGAGATGAAGAGGCTTGTACAGGATGGATTAGCATGGTGAACTGCATCAAACCAGTCTCCGGACTGAAGACAACAACAACGACAACAACAATAAGCAACTGGCTACAACTATTCAAACTATACTAGATCCAGTTACTACAAGTACCATTTGAGTTATCTAATATAAGGAAGTGAATGTTCCCTGAGAATACAAATAATAATAGGAATAGAGAATATAATTAAATGACAACCATTTCAAGGATAGTATTTCCAATAATTGAGCTGATAAAAGAACCTCTTCTCCAAGTTAATATGGCTCCACCATTATTAATTATTTACCTGTATTATTAATAATAATAATCATTAGCTTTCTGCTTTATTATACAGATTGTAAGTTCTATTGAGAGCACCGAGCGAGGTGGCGCAGTGGTTAGACACTGGACTCGCATTCGGGAGGACGACGGTTCAATCCCGCATCCGGCCATCCTGATTTAGGTTTTCCGTGATTTCCCTAAATCGCTCCAGGCAAACGCCGGGATGGTTCCTCTGAAAGGGCACGGCCGACTTCCTTCCCTAATCCGATGAGACCGATGACCTCGCTGTTTGTTCTCTTCCTCCAAAACCCAATCAACCAATCTATTGAGAGCCAGTTGTTGCAAAAATAGTTAATATTCCTTCTGTGTTGTTCATGCCAAACTACTGTTACATTGACTCGCTACCGTATAGTACCTTATCTGCAAAACATTTTTCGTATCAAGTATAGTCAATCCCAATAGTTATCTTTCTTTATGAACAGTGTTAATACTTGGTACAACTTCGCCAAATTAGGCTGGCGGCCGTTTCCTTTTACGTAATCACAGTTTCCCTGATTACTAATAGAACCTTGGTTCCCATTTGTTCTGCCACTGCTTCCTTTCAACAGAAATATTTAGAGCAACAAAAACAGTCCGATACCTTTCCTTGTTGCGTTGTGTTTGTTTCATTCAAGGTGAACTGAGTAGATGAATCGCTGTGCCAAGACCTGCTCACTATAACTGAACTACAAAGTTTAACGGCCTCATCTGTAGTCGTATCACCACTGGCACATGTTTTAATTGTTTCAATTAATCGTTGTCAGCCAGCTATTTAGACACCAAAAGAATGCATAATGCGCTTCCAGTTTAATAACGAAATCAAACTTCGCACAAATAAAAGCAAGTTGCACTATAATATCATCTGGAGAATAAAAGACAAACAGTTATACATCGAGACAATCACACACATATTTATCATAAGTTCACAACTTTATGTTTGCACTAAGAAGTTTTGCCAAAGGAGCACTTTATATTTCGAAATTGTTTGTTCTCAAGAGCGACTTGATGCGAATCGGAAAAACGACGTCAGTTTCAGTCAGTATGGTTCGGACTTCTTCTACGTGTCAACCGTGCTGCCTGCATCCAGACGAAAAATGTGAATAACATCTCCCGTCGAAATGCAGCCTCAGTAGCTGTATAGGGTTTTAAGAAACTGATTCGGTGCAAATGGACTAGATAGCTGCCAGGCAAGAATTTCATCCTAATAATAACCGTTTTCATGTCCGTTGACTGTTAAAGGAAGCAGACCATTGCCTGAATCGAATTATAGGATGTATGTCGGCGTGGTGCATTCCCTTGAAGTTTGAGGTGAGGTTTTATTCTTCTTGCAATTCATAAACCGCCCTGTTTCCGAAAACCCAGTTAAATGATATGAGCGGCCGTTTCACAGTCTTTACTAATTCTTTGCGAGAGCCTCCATAGCGAGTTCATCGGAGCGTTCATTATCCTCGATACTACAAAGTGCTTACTTCACATCAATATAAAGTTTGATACCGCTTAACACATTTATAGTAGATTGAACATAGTGTTTAATAGCTTTCAGTATAGAAATCGTTCCCGCAGGGAAGACAGACGGTTTTACTTTTACCGGAAGACAGAATAATGGATAAGTCCGCAACTGTTGGCAGACGAACGCGCATTCCGGGTTAGCTACGTCCTCGATTTAACTCATATATCTAGACGTGCGCTGAGTCCAGCTGTTGCAACGCCTGATGGTCTTTGAAAAAAGTATTTGATGTTACGTACACAATCTCGTACTCCGACACTAAAAAACGCACTAGGAAACACTTATGAGCCAAAACATTATGACCACAAGCTTAATAACGTGTTGGTACACACTTTAAACGCAATGCGACAGCTATTTCGCATGGCATAGATTCGACAAACCTTGGTATTAGGTTGGTGCATAAGTTCGGGTTTTGCTTTGCATGTTTGAATGCTTTGCATTCCGTTTGCTAAGGGTTTATTTATCGATTTTAATTTTTTATTTGTAGTTCACTGCTGTTATTTGAGTTTACATATTGACATTTCGTCTCTTGGAGATAGTGTGTGGAGCTGAGGACGCTAGAAAATGGAGCGCGAAATTAAGAAATCGGAAGATTTCCGACATATTCTTCTGTTTGAGATCAGTGAAGGGATGATAGTAGCGAAGGCAGCTATAAAAATTTGCACCGTATGTGGCGATAATGCCGTTGGGCAGAGTATGGCAAGAAAATTATTTTCTCCTTTTAAAGAGGATCGTTTTGGTATTAGTGACTCTACACGTTCAGGAAGACCTTCGGGTTTGATGAAGACAGTTTAAAGGCATTAATCCACAATGTTCCACATGAGTGTATTCGAGAACTGGTAAATGTGATGAACTGTGATCATTCCACCATCGTGCGACATTTGCATGCTGTAGGGTAGGTTCAAAAATCGGTTGTGCGGGTACCGCATGCTGTAAGCCGAAATCACAAGGACCAGCGGGCGGCCGTATGTGCATCTCTGCTTGCTCGTCATCGACTAACTCGTCAACAACACCGACCATTCCTAACCTGTATCGTTATTGGTGACAAGAAATGGTGTATTTATCTTGACACAAGGAAATGAAAGGAATTGTTGAGTCAAAACGAAGCAGCAACACCACGTAAAAAGCCTGCATGCATCCACAAAATACACTGTTATGGTAGGTCATGGTATGTTATAAATTCCTGGGGAACCAAACTGCTGATGTCATCGGTCCATAGGCTTGCATACTACTCAATCTAACTAAAAATAACTTACGCCCGAGGGAGGACTCGAATCTCCGACGGTTGGAGCCGCCCGAACCGTGTCAAGACGCTTCATACCGCGCGGCTACCCCGCGTGGCATACTGTTATGCATGTGATGGAAAAGCGAAGGTGTGGTGTACTATGAATTGCTTCCCCGAAGTGTGACCATCACTGCTGACATTCATTATCCACAACTGAGTCGTCTTGCAGGCGCAACCCAAGAACAACAACCTCGCAGACTGCTTGAAGTGATTCGACTCCACGATGACAACCACTTGCATTCTGCTAGATTGACAAGAAACACTATACAGGATTACATCCGGCACAAATTTGCAACTTTCCCCATTGATTTAAATCAGTGCCCACTTGCAAAAATGGCTCTGAGCACTATGGGACTTAACTTCTGAGGTCATCAGTCCCCTAGAAAAAAATGGTTCAAATGGCTCTGAGCACTATGGGACTCAACTGCTGTGGTCATCAGTCCCCTAGAACTTAGAACTACTTAAACCTAACTAACCTAAGGACATCACACACACCCATGCCCGAGGCAGGATTCGAACCTGCGACCGTAGCAGCAGCGCGGCTCCGGACTGGAGGGCCTAGAACCGCACGGCCACCGCGGCCGGCCTGTCCCATAGAACTTAGAACTACTTAAACCTAACTAACCTAAGGACATCACACACATCCATGCCCGAGGCAGGATTCGCACCTGCGACCGTAGCGGACACGCGGTTCCAAACTGAAGCGCTTAGAACCGCACGGCCACACCGGCCGGCTGCCCACTTGCAGCCAGTATCTGTAATTCCTTGCGTCTTCGCTATTCAGGAGCTAAGTTGAGAAGTCATTCCGCACCCACCATATTCGCCTGATATTACGCCCTCAGATTTTCACCTTCTCTTATCTCTACCGAACAAGGAACTTCCTTTCCAGAAGAAACTGGCCTCCCAACATAGCTCGCCGAGTTTTTCTACCCCAGGACTGATAGACTGTTGCAAACAGTGAAGGAGAATATACACACATTAAAAAAGTTTTGCATCACTTCGGTTCCAAGAGTTACGGAACCTGTACAGAAGTTTCGAATAGAGATCAACATAAACATCATTTCTGACCTTTTTGTTACTCATGAAAACCACACATTGCATGTTGTACCACCATACAGCGAGACCTTCAGAGATGGTGGTCCAGATTGCCGTACGCACCGGTAACTTTTATACGCAGCAGCACGTCCTCTTGCATTGATGCATGCCTGTATCCGTCGAGGCATACAATCCACAAGTTCATCAAGGCACTGTTGGTCCAGATTGTCCCACTCCTCGGCGATTCGGCGTAGATCCCTAAGAGTGGTTGGTGGGTCACGTCGTCCATAAACAACCCTTTTCAATCTATCCCAGACATGTTCGATAGGGTACTTGTCTGGAGAACATGCTTGCCACTCTAGTCGAGCAATGTCGTTATCCTGAAGAAAGTAATTCATAAGATGTGCACGATGGGGGTGCGAATTGTCGTCCATGAAGACGAATGCCTCGCCAGTATGCTGCCGATATGGTTGCACTATCGGTCGGACGATGGCATTCACGTATCGTACAGCCGGTATGGCGCCTTCCATGGCCACCAGCGGCGTACGTCGGTCCCACATAACGCCATACCAAAACATCAGGGAACCTCCACCTTGCTGGACTCGCTGTACAGTGTGTCTAAGGCGTTCAGCCTGACCTGGTTGCATCCAAACACGTCTCCGACGATTGTCTGGTTGAAGGAATATGCGACACTCATCGGTGAAGAGAACGTGAAGCCAATCCTGAGCGGTCCATTTGGAATGTTGTTGGGCCCATCTGTACCGCGCTGCATGATGTCGTGGTTGCAAAGGTGGACCTCGCCATGGACGTCGGGAGTGATGTTGCGCATCATGCAGCCTATTGCTCACAGTTTGAGTAGCAACACGACGTCCTGTGGCTGCAAGAAAAGCATTATTCAACATGATGGCGTTGCTGTCAGGTGTCCTCCGAGCCATAATCCGTAAGTAGCGGTCATCTACTGCAGTAGTAGCCCTTGGGCGGCCAGAGCGAGGCATATCATCGACAGTTCCTGCTTCTCTGTATCTCCTCCATGTTCGAAGAACATCGCTTTGGTTCACTCAGAGACGCCTGGACACTTCCCATGTTGAGAGCCGTTCCTGGCACAAAGTAACAATGCGTAAGCGATGGAACTGCGGTGTTTACCGTCTAGGCATGGTTGAACTACAGACAACACGAGCCGTGTACCTCCTTCCTGGTGGGATGACTGGAACTGATCACTGTCGGACCCCCTCCGTCTACTAGGCGCTGCTCATGCATGGTTGTTTACATCTTTGTGTGGATTTAGTGACATCCCTGAACAGTCAGAGAGACTGTGTCTGTCATACAATATCTACAGTCAACGGCTAGCTTCAGGAGTGCTGGGAGCCGGGGTGTTTGCTAAACTTCTTTTGATGTGTGTACTAATGATCGCTAATGTCTCTGTCACGGTATCTACTGCGTTCATTAAACTTATAGAAAACCGCTGTGAACTTATGCATCATCCCAATAGGTTTCCTGATCTGTTAAGCACCAAATGTCTACGCACAGATTGCGCCGTTCTAGTGAATTAGGGGAGGGGGTGATTTGTGGCCGCGGATTGGGCCCCCTATAGCACCCCAGATTAACTTCATCAGGCGATTTTTGTGGTAGAGATATCAACATAAGTTCACAGTCATTCTCCTCAAACCGCTGTAGCACGATTCTGGCCTTGTGACATGGACAGTTATCCTACTGGAAGATGCCATCGACTCATCAAGTGTGGAGGGATGCAGGTGGTTAGCAGTAAAGTTCACCTAGTTCACACGTGCCATAGTGCCTTCGACTACTACAACTGGTCACACTGAAGTCCAGGTGAGTGTCTCCCATTGTTTAATATTCACCCCACCGGCTATTGGTCCAAGACAGGGTGATTATTCGGAGCAGCCATTGACCTGGATGAAGGTGTATGCGAACACCACCATCGAACTTCTGTAACAAGAAATGTTATTCAGCCATTGATGAATGGTCAAATTTCGATGATCCCCTACCCACTTCAGTCGTAATTAACGATGCCGTTGGGCCAACTTGGCAACACCACTTTCCGTGACGACATGATGACGGAATCCAGCCAGTCAGATGCTGTCCTCAGGGTATAAAAGTGGGAGTCTGCAGTTTCGCGACAGTGAGACTTAGCCCTGACGTCGATGATGGAGACAGTCATCGAAAGCCCAGGATTTTGCCCGATTTTGGCGTAGTAAGTATACCGAGAACGTTATATCTAAAGACTGTCGCGAAAGACTTCGTACTCACTTTCCATATATGCTCACGACAGTAGCACGTGAACAGCCAACCAGTTTCTCCGTTTCCGAAATGTTCGTTCCGAGGGGCGGGACCATAACGTTCAGCCCTTTGTCAGTGTCGCTTTTACCAGTGGATTTCCTCCTAAGTGGCCCCATGCATCTCTTCCCGGTTTATACACTGATGAGCCAAAACATTATGATAACTGCCGACCACGACGTTGGATGCCGTCTGGTGGGTTGCGAGCATGTGAGGCGGTAACAAATGTTCTTAAGTGTAGCAGACACGGACGGGGATCACCATAGCGAAGATATGGGCTGCAAATGGGGAAATCCATAGAGATAAGCGACTTTCACAAAGGACAGATTGTTGTTACGCAGAATCTGTGAACGAGTATCTCGAAAACGGCAAAGCTGGTCGAATGTATGCGTCCTACGGTCGTGAGCATCTACGGAAAGAGATAGAAGAACAGTGAAACTACCACTAGACCCTAAATGGTTGGACGTCCACAGCTCTTTATAGGACGTTGGGTTCGGAGGCTTGTGTGCTCTGTAAAGCAGTGTAGACGGTGATCTGTGCCATCTCTGCTGAAAGAGCACAATGCTGGAGCTCGCACAAATGTTTCGGCGCATACCGTTAATTGTACATTATTGAAAATGGAGGTCCGCAGCAGACCACCCCTACGAGTTCACATGTTCAACCAACGACATCGTCAGTTACAACTGTAGTGGGCACGGGGTCATCGGGATTCGACCATAGATCAATGGAAACACGTCGGCTCTTCGGGTGAACCACATTTTTGCTACACTAGGTCGCTGATCGTCTCTTCAAACGCCGTTATCGACGTGAACAGCGGCTGCAAACGCCACGCCACGCCACGGACGCAGGCTGGTGGGACCAGAGTTACGGGACCTGTGGTGGTAATCGAAGACACGCTGACAGCCGCGAACCGTCAGTATGCCTTCATGCGTAATGTCTTCCCCAGCGCGATATCATCTTTCAGCAATGTAACTGTCCGTGTCACAGAACCAGAACCGTGCTACAGTGATTTGAAGATCTTTATAGTGATGTCTCGGCAACCAAATTCACCTGATGTAAATCCCACGGAAACCATCCGGGCCGCTATCGAGCGCCATCACCGCGTACACAAATCAGCGGCCAGTGATTTACGCTAATTACATGACCCGTGCGTAGACATCTAATGCCACATATCTCCACAAACCTGCCAACAAACTGCTGGATCTCTGATACACGGAATCAGTGATGTATTTTGTTCCAAAGGGGAACAAAAAAGGTATTAAGCATGTGTTCACAATGTTTTGGCTCATCAATTTATAGTTTCCTTAACCCAGCACGTCGCAGGAGAGCCACCAGACGGAGTTCATTAATTGGCAGTGGTCACAACCAATATCTTCGCCCAATCCTTCACCAGTCCGACCTCCTCGAAGACACGGCGTTAAGCCTTCATATTACCTTCTATGCGAACACTAATTAGTGTCTCAAAAAAAGGAAAAGAAAAAAAAGGCCGCATACTTCAAGTCGCTGATATTTTGCGTTAAAACTGAACGAGGTGGTGGAGTGGTAAGAGTCACATTCGGGAGGGTAGCGGTTCAGGTCCCTGTCCAGCCACCCAGACGTTAAGTTTCCGGGATTTCCTTAAATCCCCCAAGGCAAACGGCGGTACACTTACGTAGCAAAGGACATGCCTGAAACCCCTCCCCATCACTCCCAAATTCGAACTTTTCCGTCTCTAATGGCCCAGTCGTCGACGTGACAAATGGCTCTGGGCACTATGGGACTTAACTGCTAAGGTCATCAGTCCCTTAGAACTTAGAACTAATTAAACCTAACTAACCTAAGGACATCACACACATCCATGCCCGAGGCAGGATTCGAACCTGCTACCGTAGCGGTCCTGCGGTTCCAGACTGTAGCGCCTAGAACCGCACGGCCACCCCGGCCGGCCGTCGACGTGACATTAAACGCAGTGTGGTAACTAGGATACGGCAGCCGTGGCGCGCGCACTGGGCGCCGTTTCCGAGGGTTGCAGTTCTCTGAAGGGCGAAAAAAGCGAAGGGGAAGAAGAAGAAGCAGGAGAAGAAAGGAATGGGTTGACGTTCACTAAAATGGGGACAAGGTGGTGAGGTATGAAAGAAATCAACAGGAGATTCTAAGTGGACCGTGCAGAGCAACATTCCCCTAACACTTACCTCTCCATGGTAGTGGAGACGATTATTTCTTGTTTTCATGTTACTAAATGTAACCACTCTTATTATACCAAGTCAGGCAAAGCAACAAAAGTGCAGGGAGTATATTTCGTATTTGTTTATTTTGTTTGTTACTGCTTTTCATTGATCGGTAATGAAACAATGAAAAACGAATCGTCGGCCGGTTCTAAGCGCTTCGGTTTGGAACCGCGTGACCGCTACGGTCGCAGGTTCGAATCCTGCCTCGGGCATGGATGTGTGTGATGTCCTTAGGTTAGTTAGGTTTAAGTAGTTCTAAGTTCTAGGGGACTGATGACCTCAGTAGTTAAGTCCCATAGTGCTCAGAGCCATTTGAACCATTTTTTTTTTTTAAACGAATCGTCACATCATTGCTAGCACTGCGAATATGGAATGTGTTCTGTTCCACGCTTTCAGCTGTACCAAAAAGAAGTAAAGATTATCCATTATGCTTATTTTAGACCGCGTAACTGTATAATATTTAAACATAAATACACAAAACTGCGAACAGTGACTTTTGAAACATTTGTGTATTTCCCGAAATTTGTTTTCGAGATATTTCAGGATCACCTTCAGATGAGACATGCAGAAGTTACATATTTATTTTCATAGCATGACGCTGGGTACGAGTTTGCGGCAGTGTGGGCGGTATCATTAATGTCAGCCTCACAGCCTTCGTTTGCATTGCCTATTGGCCGCAAAATTGATCACTATTCAGTATAAACAGTGAGGGTCACCATAAATGCGCCTGCATCTGCATTATTTGTAACGGCACTAAACGATAAAAAAGAGATGCACCGCGAAGGAATTACTCGAATGGGGCGGAAATCGGCACATGTGATGTATATGTACAGACAAACAAGTGATTACAATTTCAGAAAAATTGGGTGATTTGTTCAAGAAAAAGAGTTTCACAATTTGAGCAAGTCAGTGACGCATTGGTCCACCTTTATCCTTATGCAAGCGGTTACTCGGTTAGGCACTGATTGAGAGAGTTGGTGGATATACTCCTGAGGGATACTGCGAGAAATTTTGTCCAATTGGCAGGCTAGATCGCAAAAATCCCAAGATGGTTGGAGGGCCCTGCGCATAATACTCCAAATGTTCTCAGTTGGGGAAAGATCCGGGGACCTTGGTGGCAAAGGTAAGGTTTGGCAAGCACGAAGACAAGCATTACAAACTGTCGCCGTGTGGGGGTGGCCATTATCTCCCTGAAATACAAGCCTAGGATGGCTTTCCATGAAGACCAACAAATCGCGGCCCCAGATACCGGTAGGATTCCAACCTGACTGTCGCCCATCATACGACTCGACAACGAGAAGTGATAGTCTGGGGTGTCATTCCTTTTCATAGCAGAACCTCTCTGGTTGTCATCCGTTGCAGCCTAAAGCATAGCGGTACGTCACCGATATTCTACGCCCCGTTTTTGTTACCCTTTGTGGTAAGCTATCTTGGGATGACATTCCAGAAAGATAATGCATGGCCGCCGGCGAGAGTTTCTACTGTTTGTCCTCGTGCTTGCCAAACCCCACATTGTGAGCAAGGTCGTCGGATCGCTCGCCAATTGAAAAAATTTGAAGCATTATTGACAGGGCCCTAGAACCAGCTCTGGATTATAATTCTGCTCGATAGGCTACAAGAGGACATCCAGAAACTATACCAATCAGTGTGAAACCGAATAACTGTTTGCATAAGGTGCAGAGGTGGACCATCTCGTTATTGAGTTGCTCTATTTGTGTAGCTCTTTCTCTTGAAGAAATCACCCAGTTTTTCTGAAATTGTAGTGAGTTGTTTATCTGGACATGTAAATCGCATCTACCGATTTCCATCCCATTCGGATAATTATTTCGTACTTTTATGTCTTCGAGTTTATTTCAAAAGTGACTGTATAACCCTACCACTACTATTGTAATTTATTATGCTTTTACCCAAATAACAGAAACCATGTCTCTATGTTGCCACGTATGACCCTCTTACTAAACTTTAGTATAGTTTCCAAATAAAGTACACTATGGGAGAATAGCCCTGTTAATAGGAAAAACTAATCCATATAGTTATCCTTTTTACAGGATTTGATCGTGTGTTTTGTCTAATGGATAAGTAAATCAGACTTTTCATTTCTTTTCCTAAGATCTTACCCAGCGGTTAGATAGAAACGCAGTATGCATAATATTATATTGAAGCTAGGACAACTCAGTTCCAAGTTCATTTAGTGGTTAAAAACATGAACTAATGGTCGCCAGTCTATCCAGGCAATGAAACAGTGAAGTATTGGAAAAGCAGAAGTGTGAATTTTCCATATTTTGTTGCTTCTTCAAATAAATATTACTCCACGTAAACAATGTTGGACTACATCCTTATACATTGCGTTTTTGAAAGAGAAAAACCCCAGTAGATAACTTAAAGGAAGCTAAAAAAATTTTGCCAGGGCAACTTTACAAAAGCACTTTCCATAATAAACAACCTTAAATACTAAATTACTTAGATGCTAAAACACACCATTTTTATACTGAACATTTCACTTCAAGAAAACCTCTTTCTTATTGGAATTTACTTTCAAAAGCTATTATTCTTTGAACTAAATCGGTACAGTCATTTAACAGATTCTAGTAACTAGGCTTCACTCTGATTAAATTTTACGTAAGCAAACATTTACTATTACACTTTGCAATAGTTAAGAAATTTTTTCATTGATTATACAAAAAAAAACAATTTAAATGGTGCCTCTTTATATTAACTTGGCGCTTCATAAGTCTGTACAACAGGATACTCGGATTAATCAAACACCAACAAGGAACCCTATATAGGTGTATGATTAGGATGAAATAACAGGGTGTACCAGTTTCTTTGAAGTTCATGAATGATTCTTAAAACACAGTTTAAATTAATGGTTCACGTTGTACAAAAGTAAAATAAAAGAAATCTTATCTGGTGTCTGTAGGCTTGTGTGCGGCCAACAATTATGACGGCTACACTACCCACAGTACGGCCTGCAAGTATCTTGCTGTATCGGCTCAATTTCTCTTCTTGTCGTTCAATTTAACATACAGTAGCCCAACAACTCGCAGCAATGCCGTGAGACGTTTGCAGTCTTCATCCGAGGCATTTTTGTGCAAATTTTCAGGCAAAGCTTCTCCTGCTCCACAAAGGTGTTGCCTCAATCACTGCTGCCTACAGACTGTGATATTTACTTCATGCGCTTGCTCTAGGTAGCGCGCCAATTCGCCCTTGCCCTCTTTCTCGCTCCCCAGAGACACTTTCGTTTCAAACAAAAGCACTCGAGCTTTTACATAACACTTATTTCTTACATTGTTCCTAAGCGTGACCATTTCTTAAATTGCCAAATTTACACCAATATGAACATTTTATACAGACAAATATTTTTAAACACAAAATGTCA
Organism: Schistocerca cancellata; assembly: GCF_023864275.1. NCBI lineage: Eukaryota > Metazoa > Arthropoda > Insecta > Orthoptera > Acrididae > Schistocerca > Schistocerca cancellata. Next base: position 773,452,228 of record NC_064629.1, read on the forward strand.
TCAGAAAAATATTTGACGTAATACACAAATTACATACACTACTGGCCATTACAATTGCTACACCACGAAGATGACGTGCTACAGACGCGAAATTTAACCGACAGGAAGAAGGTGCTGTGATATGCAAATGATCAGCTTTTCAGAGCATTCACACAAGGTTGGCGCCGGTGGCGAAAGTTACAACGTGCTGACATGAGGAAAGTTTCCAACCGATTTCTCATACACAAAAAACAGTTGACCGGGGTTGCCTGGTGAAACGTTGTTGTGATGCCTCGTGTAAGGAGGAGAAATACGTACCATCACATTTCCGACTTTGATAAAGGTCGGATTGTAGCCTATCGCGATTGCGGTTTATCGTATCGCGACATTGCTGCTCGCGTTGGTCGAGATCTAATGACTGTTAGCAGAATATGGAATCGGTGGGTTAGGGAGGGTAATACGGAACGCCGTGCTGGATCCCAACGGCCTCGTATCACTAGCAGTCGAGAAAACAGGCATCTTATCCGCATGGCTGTAACGGATCGTGCAGCCACGTCTCGATCCCTGAGTCAACTGATGGGGACGTTTGCAAGACAACACCCATCTGCACGAACAGTTCGACGACGTTTGAAGCAGCATGGACTATCAGCCGGAGGCCATGCTGCGGTTACCCTTGACGTTGCATCACAGACAGGAGCGCCTGCGATGGTGTAATCAACGACGAACCTGGGTATACGAATGGCAAAACGTCATTTTTTCGGATGAATCCAGGTTCTGTTTACTGCATCATGATGGTCGCATCCGTGTTTGGCGACATCGCGGTGAACGCACATTGGAAGCGTGTATTCGTCATCGCCATACTGGCGTATCACCCGGCGTGATGGTATGGGGCGCCATTGGTAACACGTCTCCGTCACCTTTTGTTCGCATTGACGGCAATTTGAACAGTGGACGTTACATTTCAGATGTGTTACGACACGTGGCTCTACCCTTCATTCGATCCCTGCGAAGCCCTACATTTCAGCACGATAATGCACGACCGCATGTTGCAGGTCCTGTACGGGCCTTTCTGGATACAGAAAATGTTAAAATGTTCGACTGCTGCCCTGGTCAGCACATTCTCTAGATTTCTCACCAATTGAAAACGTCTGGTCAATGATGGCCAAGCAACTGGCTCGCCACAGTACACCAGTCACTGCTCTTGATGAGCTGTGGTATCGTGTTGAAGCTGCATGAGCAGTGTACACGCCATCCAAGCTCTGGTTGACTCAATGCCCAGGCGTATCAAGGCCGCTATTGAGGCCAGAGGTGGTTGTTCTGGGTCTATGCAAACAAATTGCGTGAAAATGTAATCATATGTCAGTCGTAGTATAATAAATTTGTCCAATGAATACCCGTTTATCATCTGCTTTTATTCTTGGTGTAGCAATTTTAATCGCCAGTAGTGTATTATTTTACATGCATTACTCACATACAATGCAAAGAACTTCAAACTCCAGTGTAACACACTTAACTTTACATCTAGTACCGATATTCGAAAATTTTGAAGCAAAAAAGTTATAAAAATTTTAATGAACCATAAACAAATAATGTTATAACTGGTCGCTGTTCTGTGTCGGAAGGTGTAATTTTTATCTTATTGTGGCGATGTCTATTAAAAAGAAACAGGGAGATGTTGATGGAGGGAGGCGGAGGATGCGAGAGTCACAAAGTCGACTTTTACCCTGTAGGCCTGTTAGGCCAAACTTTTAACTTCCCTCTTCATTTCGAGCACAAGTCACTCTCGTTCCAAAGGAAACAACGACAGTTATGGCACCAAGTCTTAAATGAGAGTATAGGAGTTGGTTACAAAAGCCGACGGCACCGCTAACACGTCAAACACGAGATTGACACTGGGCCGACGATTACAGCCAGCTGATGGAAGAGCTGATGACAACAGCAAACAAGGGCTTGGGGCGGTTGGCTTGCAAGCGACGCCTCGCGGCCGCGGCGGGGAGTAAGAGCCGCGGGCTGCTGAATAGGCGGCCGGCTGATGTACTGGCAAGGAATTTGGCGGCAGCCTTGTAAGGGCGGCGGGCATTGTTGTTTTTATTGCGGTGCGCCGGCTGGGCCGGCAGAATGCGGCGCCGACGAGATGTCCGGCGACAGCTACCTGCGCTTTGCGCTTGCGCCGTCTTTCACGCAGCCGCCTGCCGCCAGCGCCGCACGTCACAAACAGCGACGCGCGCGCCTAATCTGCCACAATATTTCCACCCCGATCTGCTCCGGCGCTCACAGGCTCCAGCCCGATAACGATGGTGCACGTTTCGTTGTTAATTGACGTGTAGGACGACTCCTCTTTTCTTCTTTGGCCTTTCAACCAGTTCCGGCTCGTCTCTCCCAGGGCTGCAGTCTGTCAGACGCACTCATATACAAAATTCGGGTTTCTGTAGTCTTTCACGCGGTTTACATGTGCCTTCCACTCATTAGCACACGCCTTCAGAGACCTAATTTTGAAGGACTCTCTGACTGTAGTGATACACACTATGTCTGCTCAAGTATACCGTAAAATACTACTCATAAATATACACTGAAGAACCAAAGAAACGCACTGCTGCCTAATATCGTGTAGGGGCCCCGCGAGCACGCAAAAGTCCCGCAACACGACGTGGCATGGGCTCGACTAATGTTGGAAGTAATGCAGGAGGGTATTGGTACCACGAATCCTGCAGGAGATACAAAGGAGTGGAGATCTCTTCTGAACAGCACGTTGCAAGGCATATGCTCAATAATGTTCCTCTATTTTGGCTGTAACAGCAGTTTCCATAGAACACACGATGTCATTAATAAGACCGCAGGTCCCAACACACGCGTCGCACTATCTAGTAATACTTACAGAGAACAGATCTAATAATTTAAAAATGATTTAGCCTTAGTGTTTGCTCTATTTCCTTATGACTGCTGTATAATTAGTACTACGTGAGTACTCTCTACACTGTATTCCACTGGCAAATGATGGCTGCTTATTAATGAATCTTCTGACACACGCTCCAACACGATCTCGTAAAACTGCTGCCACAGAGCGAGATGCCGCAGCGCTACGAGATTAGACTCGTATTCGGAAGCGATGGCGGTTCACATTTGGTGGCCAGCGGAAGTGTTTAAACTCAGGAGAGTGTTCCTGGAGCCACTCTGTAGCAATTCTGGATGTGTGGGGTGTCACATTGTCCTGCTGGAATTGTCCAAGTCCGTCGGGATGCACAATAGGCACGAAAGGATGCAGGTGATCAGACAGGATGCTTACGTACGTGTCACCTGTCAAAATCGTATCAAGACGTAACAGGGGTCCCATATCACTCCGACTGCACACGCCCCACACCATTACAGAGCCTCCACCAGATTGAACAGTCTCCTGCTGACATGCAGGTCCATGGATTCATGAGGTTCTCTCCATACCCATACACGTCCATCCGCTCGATACAATTTGAAATGAGACTCGTCCGACCAGGCATAATCTTTCCAGTCATCAACAGTCCAATGTCGATGTTGATGGGTGCAGGCGAGGCGTAAAACTTATTGTCGTGCATTCATCAAGGGTACACGATGGACCTTCGACTCCGAAAGTCCTTAGCAATGATGTTTCGTTGAATGGTTGGCACGCTGAGACTTGCTGATGGCCCAGCATTTAAATATATAACAATTTACGGAAAGGTTGCACTTCTGTTACGTTGAACGATTATCTTCAGTCATCGTTGGTGCCGTTCTTGCAGGATCTTTTTACGGCTGTAGCGATGTCGGAGATCTGATGTTTCACCGGATTCCTGATATTCAAGGTACACTCGTCAAATGGTCGTACTAGGAAATCCCCACTTCATCGCTACCTCAGAGATCCTGTGTCCCATAGCTCATGCGCCGACTATAACACCACGTTCAAATTCAGTTCAGTCTTGGTAACCTGCCATTGTAGCAGCGGTAACCGATTTAACAACTGCGCCACCGTGTTGTTGTCTTATATAGGCGTTGCCGACCACAGCGCCATATTTTTCCCGATTACATATCTCTGTATTGGAATACGCATGCATATACCAGTTTCTTTTGCGCTCCAGTGTATAATTTCTCTTTCTTACATGCGCCGCGTGTTATAATTAATAGCAGATACTGATACGGGTGAAAGTGTACGATAATCGAAGATAAACTATTCAGTAAACCTGGATGCACAATCGACCCGTTCGCGAGATAGCTGGATACGTGTAGTTAAGAGCCGCCACTTATATAGGTACGGTATGAAATGCTGTTCAAATTATTACGAATGTATTTTAACAGTAAACTTAAGTCTACGTGAGATTACGCTCAAGTTTGGCCTGCCACCACAATACAACTTCAGCATACTGCATGTTACAGTTTACTGTACACTTGTGCCTGTGAAAAGCGGTGTTCCGCATATCCTCGCATTGAGATGCAGTACTCATCTCGTCTTTGCAGTGAGTTACGAATTCCTCAGAAACTCACGAACCATCTATAAAGCTTCATTAGACTGTATAATTCGCCGTTCCCGTTCTTCCATCGTATGAACCTGAGTGTAATATACACTCCTGGAAATTGAAATAAGAACACCGTGAATTCATTGTCCCAGGAAGGGGAAACTTTATTGACACATTCCTGGGGTCAGATACATCACATGATCACACTGACAGAACCACAGGCACATAGACACAGGCAACAGAGCATGCACAATGTCGGCACTAGTACAGTGTATATCCACCTTTCGCAGCAATGCAGGCTGCTATTCTTCCATGGAGATGATCGTAGAGATGCTGGATGTAGTCCTGTGGAACGGCTTGCCATGCCATTTCCACCTGGCGCCTCAGTTGGACCAGCGTTCGTGCTGGACGTGCAGACCGCGTGAGACGACGCTTCATCCAGTCCCAAACATGCTCAATGGGGGACAGATCCGGAGATCTTGCTGGCCAGGGTAGTTGACTTACACCTCCTAGAGCACGTTGGGTGGCACGGGATACATGCGGACGTGCATTGTCCTGTTGGAACAGCAAGTTCCCTTGCCGGTCTAGGAATGGTAGAACGATGGGTTCGATGACGGTTTGGATGTACCGTGCACTATTCAGTGTCCACTCGACGATCACCAGTGGTGTACGGCCAGTGTAGGAGATCGCTCCCCACACCATGATGCCGGGTGTTGGCCCTGTGTGCCTCGGTCGTATGCAGTCCTGATTGTGGCGCTCACCTGCACGGCGCCAAACACGCATACGACCATCATTGGCACCAAGGCAGAAGCGACTCTCATCGCTGAAGACGACACGTCTCCATTCGTCCCTCCATTCACGCCTGTCGCGACACCACTGGAGGCGGGCTGCACGATGTTGGGGCGTGAGCGGAAGACGGCCTAACGGTGTGCGGGACCGTATCCCAGCTTCATGGAGACGGTTGCGAATGGTCCTCGCCGATACCCCAGGAGCAACAGTGTCCCTAATTTGCTGGGAAGTGGCGGTGCGGTCCCCTACGGCACTGCGTAGGATCCTACGGTCTTGGTGTGCATCCGTGCGTCGCTGCGGTCCGGTCCCAGGTCTACGGGCACGTGCACCTTCCGCCGACCACTGGCGACAACATCGATGTACTGTGGAGACCTCACGCCCCACGTGTTGAGCAATTCGGCGGTACGTCCACCCGGCCTCCCGCATGCCCACTATACGCCCTCGCTCAAAGTCCGTCAACTGCACATACGGTTCACGTCCACGCTGTCGCGGCATGCTACCAGTGTTAAAGACTGCGATGGAGCTCCGTATGCCACGGCAAACTGGCTGACACTGACGGCGGCGGTGCACAAATGCTGCGCAGCTAGCGCCATTCGACGGCCAACACCGCGGTTCCTGGTGTGTCCGCTGTGCCGTGCGTGTGATCATTGCTTGTACAGCCCTCTCACAGTGTCCGGAGCAAGTATGGTGGGTCTGACACACCGGTGTCAATGTGTTCTTTTTTCCATTTCCAGGAGTGTACATCACATTTGAGAATACCTAAGACAGAAAAATCCGGGACATTGAGGTAAGGAGATGTTCGAGATGGAGATACAGACCCTGCTCGTCATGTCAATTTAGACCTTATTAGCACGTTATATGTCGTCTTACATAAGCAGCAAAAGATGCCGGTGCCCATTAACCCTGTACCACATCCCCAACGTTCAATATGGGAAACATCCTCAAGCAGTCCTGTAAGATCCCACCAGAGAAACCTAAGGTATCCTCGTCCATAAAGTATCCTGCAAAGAATGTGTGGTCTATATAAACGATCATCTATCACCTCTCAGTGTCCATACGGTGAGAAACTTTGCTGGTGTGGTGATTCGTGAACAGCATGTGAGCTTACACAAAATTTGTGCCCAAGTAGATGTGGATTTAATGGAAAAGTTTACTTTTCAAATATGGTAGTACTAGCTAGAACAACCACACATTCTCAGTCATGTCCCAAACGATTCGTTTGCGGAGTTATCTTTATTAGAACGTTTTAGTTTCTAGTATCGTATATTTACAACTATATACTTTTCATTCCTAATTGTGGTGTATCCTGTATAAGATGTTGAAAACATTTGTCAAAATTATCCAGGTAAGGAACACTACGTTAAATATTTTGAGATTTGGAAAAAAAATTACTTCGAAACGAATGTTTCAGATGGTACGAGGCCTTTAATGACTAATGCTCGGATGCATGAGTTTGTAAAATACTTATTCTTTTGTAAAAAAAAAAACTGTCTACCGAATAGCCAAAACCTTGACAAACAACACAAAATTGTGTACGAAATTGCCAATGTGGAATTCACCAGTGACAGAAACTTAAAAACTGTCAATGAAAGTGAGATGTAGGGTCTAGAAAGCAGAACCAATGCTCAGATAAACACAAGTCATTATACCAGGTGTACCGGTATGAAATGAACGTTAAGATACAAATGTGCCGATAGGGAACATTTGTTGTGAACGACCCTTAATTTTTTTTGTTTGGTTGGTATGACATCTGTCAAAGATGTTTAGTATACACCAAGTCATGGAACAAACAACATCATATGTTTTCATCGTGTTAACAATGTCGAATTTTGTACAAGAAAGTGACGATTTGCGGAAAGCATTAATTTTTTGTTTTCATTTGAAAAAAAGTGCTGCAGAGTTGCATCGAATGCTTGTCGAGGCATATGGTGATCATGCTCTATCAGAAACAACATGCAAAAGATGGTTTCAAAGGTTCAGAAATAATGATTGTGATGTAAGAAATGAAGAACGTGGAAGACCACCAAAAAAGTTCGAAGACGCCGAATTGCAAGTAATATTGGGTGAAGATGATACTTTGAGTCAGAAGCAAATGGCAGCAATGCTAAATGTTGCACAACAAACAATTTCTGACCGTTTGAAAGCTATGAGAAAGATCTAAAAGTGTGGAAAATGGGTGCCACATGAATTGAATGAAAGACAGATGGAAAACCGAAAAACCATTTGTAAAATTTTGCTTCAAAGACATGAAAGAAAATCGATTTTGCATCGAATTGTTACTGGCGATGAAAAATGGATTTACACTCCTGGAAATTGAAATAAGAACACCGTGAATTCATTGTCCCAGGAAGGGGAAACTTTATTGACACATTCCTGGGGTCAGATACATCACATGATCACACTGACAGAACCACAGGCACATAGACACAGGCAACAGAGCATGCACAGTGTCGGCACTAGTACAGTGTATATCCACCTTTCGCAGCAATGCAGGCTGCTATTCTCCCATGGAGACGATCGTAGAGATGCTGGATGTAGTCCTGTGGAACGGCTTGCCATGCCATTTCCACCTGGCGCCTCAGTTGGACCAGCGTTCGTTCTGGACGTGCAGACCGCGTGAGACGACGCTTCATCCAGTCCCACACATGCTCAATGGGGGACAGATCCGGAGATCTTGCTGGCCAGGGTAGTTGACTTACACCTTCTAGAGCACGTTGGGTGGCACGGGATACATGCGGACGTGCATTGTCCTGTTGGAACAGCAAGTTCCCTTGCCGGTCTAGGAATGGTAGAACGATGGGTTCGATGACGGTTTGGATGTACCGTGCACTATTCAGTGTCCCCTCGACGATCACCAGTGGTGTACGGCCAGTGTAGGAGATCGCTCCCCACACCATGATGCCGGGTGTTGGCCCTGTGTGCCTCGGTCGTATGCAGTCCTGATTGTGGCGCTCACCTGTACGGCGCCAAACACGCATACGACCATCATTGGCACCAAGGCAGAAGCGACTCTCATCGCTGAAGACGACACGTCTCCATTCGTCCCTCCATTCACGCCTGTCGCGACACCACTGGAGGCGGGCTGCACGATGTTGGGGCGTGAGCGGAAGACGGCCTAACGGTGTGCGGGACCGTAGCCCAGCTTCATGGAGACGGTTGCGAATGGTCCTCGCCGATACCCCAGGAGCAACAGTGTCCCTAATTTGCTGGGAAGTGGCGGTGCGGTCCCCTACGGCACTGCGTAGGATCCTACGGTCTTGGCGTGCATCCGTGCGTCGCTGCGGTCCGGTCCCAGGTCGACGGGCACGTGCACGTCCGTCCGACCACTGGCGACAACATCGATGTACTGTGGAGGCCTCACGCCCCACGTGTTGAGCAATTCGGCGGTACGTCCACCCGGCCTCCCGCATGCCCACTATACGCCCTCGCTCAAAGTCCGTCAACTGCACATACGGTTCACGTCCACGCTGTCGCGGCATGCTACCAGTGTTAAAGACTGCGATGGAGCTCCGTACGCCACGGCAAACTGGCTGACACTGACGGCGGCGGTGCACAAATGCTGCGCAGCTAGCGCCATTCGACGGCCAACACCGCGGTTCCTGGTGTGTCCGCTGTGCCGTGCGTGTGATCATTGCTTGTACAGCCCTCTCGCAGTGTCCGGAGCAAGTATGGTGGGTCTGACACACCGGTGTCAATGTGTTCTTTTTTCCATTTCCAGGAGTGTATTTTAAGAATCCTAAACGCGAAAACTCGTGGGTTAATCCGGGACAACCATCAACATCGACTGCAAAACCAGATCGATTCGGCAAGAAGACAATGCTCTGTGTTTGGTGGGATCAGAAAGGTGTGGTGTATCATGAGCTTCTAAAACCCCGTGAAACTGTGAATACTAATCGCTACAGACAACAAATGATCAATTTGAACTATGCATTGATCCAAAAAAGACCAGAATGGGCCAGAAGACGTGGCAAAGTAATTTTTTTACACGACAATGCACCTGCACACAAAGCAAAACTGGTTCAGGATACAATCAAAACACTTGGCTGGGAGCTGCTACCCCACCCGCCGTATTCACCAGACTTGGCCCCTTCCGACTACCATTTGTTTTCATCAATGGGACACGCATTGGCTGAGGAACACTTCGATTCCTACGAAGAAGTCGAAAATTGGGTGTCTGATTGGTTTGCTTCAAAAGACAAACATTACTATTGGCGTGGTGTCCACAAATTGCCAGAAAGGTGGTCAAAATGTATAGAAACGTTTTTACTTTTCAATTCAAAATTAGTGTTTCATTTTCACAAAAAAAAACGCTCATTTCATACCGGTACACCTGGTAGTTTGCATAAATTTACCGTTGTGAATGGAAATTTGAATGATTAAGCCATTGAGAGCTCGTCAAAGGCCGCCCGGTGTGGCCGTGCGGGTCTAGGCGCTACAGTCTGGAACTGCGTGACCGCTACGGTCGCAAGTTCGAATCCTGCCTCGGGCATGGATGTGTGTGATGTCCTTAGGTTATTTAGGTTTAAGTAGTTCTAAGTTCTAGGGGACTGATGACCACAGATGTTAAGTCCCATAGTGCTCAGAGCCATTTGAACCATTTTAGCTCGTCAAAGATTTCGACAAAGATCTAAAAGGGAAGGAATATGAGAACCTAAGGTACCGGCGACAGCGGGGTTGTTAGAAACGGAGGTGACTCGGCCATATCCTTATCAAAGAAACTATCGCGGCGTTTACCTTAACACGTTTTGGGAAACCGCTGCATAAAGCAAACCAAATATGCCTGGCCAGACGACAAATCTGAACCGCCATCGCTTCCGAATACGAGTTAATCTCGTAGCGCTGCGGCATCTCACTTTGTGGCGACAGTGTTACGAGATAGTGTTGGATCGTGTGTCAGAAGATTCATTAATAAGCAGCCACCATTTGCCCGTGGAATACAGTGTAGAGAGTACTGACGTAGCACTAATTACACAGCAGTCATAAGGAAAGAGAGCAAGCATTAAGTCTAAATCATTTTTAAATTATTAGATCTGTTTTCTGTAAGTATTACCAGGTAGTGCGACGCGTGTGTTGGGACCTGCCTGTCTTATTAATGACATCGTCTGTTATATGGAAACTGCTGTTACAGCCGAAATAATTAAAATACTGACCTGCTCTTGTTATTTTGGTGGATTTTAGTTTTTATATATTTATTCCCTTCAAATGATATAGTTTTTGAAACTTATCGCATTTTTTGCTAGTTTGGAACAGTTGGTAGTACGCTGTTTAGAGATCACCTTGTAATACAGCAAGATCGTCTGCAAGTAATTGGCGTTTGACGATCCTTTTACCACTAGGAAATAGAAGAATCATCTCCTTATTACACTGTCAGTAGCTCGTATATTAGACACAGTACGAGAAGCAGAGCAATCCTCGAGGACCGCAGTTCGGAGATTAAAATACAAACAGCAATTCAAGAAATCTGGGAAACAAATGGCCTCCCAGCTGGATAGACATCTGCATAAATACATCCCGTCCATAAAATAAGAGATAAAACACGTCCTAAGAATTAGAGAGGAATCTCCCTCTTGCCAGTGACTTGTATGGTGATGTCGAAGGCATTTTGACGCAGAGATGAAAGAATACTTGACCTTTAGTCAGGGGAGTATCAAGCAGTATTCAGAACATGTGCGGGACAAGCCATAAACTTAAAGCACATCTTAGAAATTATGAGCATCAGAAGCTTGAAATACGCGGTAACGTTTGTAATTTTGAAAAGGCATGCGATTCTATTGATACAAATACATTACTCAACATTTTATAAGGCTTTAGACTAGATAACAAAACAAAAGAAATAACTAAAGCAATTTTAACCTTAAACAGTATGAGAAGTGAAATTTAAAGGAGGAGTGTCTGAAAATTTTGAAATAATATCAGTAGTACGATTAGGACAGAGCTTTTTGCCTCTGTTTTTGAATTGTGCGTTAGAGAAAGTAGCTAGAGAGTGGAGGAAGGCCATAAATACAGGAGGTATACATAGAAAGAAAGCCAAACAAGATCACTGTAGATTGCGTAGCTTTAGCAAATGACATGATACCTATTACAGAATCACCTGAAAATGCACAAGAACATTTCACAGAACTACAACGTCAAGCAGCAAAAGTACTATTACACACATAATTTGAAAAACAAAAACAGAGCTCATGATGAACATCAGGAATGCACCTCAAAAGCTTTTAATAAATAACAGCACAATATCTTAATATGACTGTTTTAAATATCTGGGAGACAGTGTATCAAACAATACGAAGGAAAAATCAGCAATAGAGTTTAGAGTACACAAAATTGGAACGGTCATTCAAGTAACAAAGAACATCTGTACTAAAAAATGTTTATCATGGAGCACAAAACTGAAACACAAGTAAACTGTAGTAAGATGAGAAATACTCTATGCAGCTGAAGTTCTTAAGCTGACTATGGAGCGAAAGCTAAGGAAATTAGAGAAAACTGAAAGAAGTATCGTAAGAAAAATACTGGGACACGAAAGCAGCAGTGAATCAGAATAAACATTAAGATCTAATACAGAACTATATCTCAGAAGTTGAAAAGGCAGCAGATGCAATGAGAAAAAGAAGAGTAATGTCCTATGGATACATGTGCAGGATGAATAATGACAGAATAACTAAATAAGTCTTCAACTTACTAAAGAGTTAGAAATCCAAAAACACATAGATAAAAGAAGTAGGAAACGATATCGAAAATGTAGGAGTCAACTTGGACGAAATAAGAGACTGAACACTTTTTAAAGAACCAATACACCAGGTGGGCTTCCAGGACAGAAAAAGTGTCAGTAACTCTAAGAAAGTGGACAAAAGAAGAGAAGAAACAACAGTTTCGATGAATGGAAGATGTGTGGGCCCAAAGGAAACAACAGATGAAAACAAAGAAGCTGAAACGATGTTGATTTATTATGCACTCCGAACGGTTATTCGATATAAAAAGAGCCACTTGCAAGGTAAAGGGATGGAACACTAAAAGGAGCAATACTTAGGAAAAAGCTGTAGATTTAGCATAACTTATGGAATAAAAAGAAGATGTGAAGTCTCTAAAAAGTAAACAGTGTTACACAGATTAGTCGATCAACGAGTAATAGCTCAAGCAAGGTTTCGGAGTTCTTTAAAACACGAAGATGAAAAATAAGCTGAAAGCAACTGGCACGATAATCACACAAAGGTTTATGGTAAAAAAGAGAGTATTTAGTTGTAGTAGTAGTTGTGTATACACCGGAGAAAGCAGAAATCAAAGTTGCGATCTATTTCTAAGTCGAGCGTCTCCACTTACATTCTATGGTATTTGAAGGAATAGTTCAAACCACTATAATTACAACTCAATAATGGTTCAGACAGCCAGATACAAATGCAACGTGACTGAAACAATATTACCGAAAGCGACCAGTTTGATTTCATAAATTCCCCCTTTGGGACGACATCGAGTCACATTCAGTAGAAAAATTTTCACATTCAGCGAATAAAACTAAGCAAACTACAACACATCCCATCACTCGGTTGAAGCAAGAGTCCAATTTTCCATTCACAGGGCCTCGAAAAATATTTACCACATTATGCGTCTAAGATAGTGGCAATACAGCAACTGTTATCGGCTGGCATGTCGGATACACAGACTTCCAGTAACTGTCTTATCAACATGTAAGGCAAAACTTTCCGGAAGCCGAAGGTTGGTTTAAAAACTTGAGTGCTCTACTTAACATGTTACTGTTCTAGGGGTATAGGCACTTGCCTTACACCGAAATGTTATATGGGGACTAATAATTTAATGGGGACTCCAAATCACACTGCGCGTTGGCATTTTTCACATTAACAGACTATTGGCACAGGTGAAATAACGGTATGTGACAGAACAGAATAAAATTCTAGGATAGACTGAGAAATGAATCCCGAAACTTTGGAATTTATAGTCCGCCACTTACCCAAATAGCTACCGAAAGTCAAGATCAATATGAATAGAAACAAAAATTACTCCGATATGTAACCCAGCACACTAAACTAAGCACGTTCCCACCTTCTTGAACGAGGGACGTGACACGGTGGTAACATATTGGACTCGCATTCGCGAGGAAGATGTTTCAAATCTCTGTCCACCAATCCAGATTTAGGTTTCTCATAGTTTGCTGAATCACTCAAGGCAAAATAAAATGCACAGATCATAAGCAATGTAACACTCACTGCTGAAGAAATAAGGTAAAGCGTTGGTAAAGGAGAATGCAGCACGGGCTATGCGCGGTCATCTATAGGTGACATAAAATTTTCACCCAGAGGTCACACATTTCCAAATTAGAAGAAGGTAATGTCTGAGCTCTAATCTGGTGCTCCTTGAAATCGCAAATGAGTCCGATGTGGCTGTGTCCGGAAAATATTTGCACAGGACATCAACAGGCAGTTCGGTCATTCCTCAATCCATTGTTTGACAAATATGGTTGCACGTGTGGTATCGATAACTGCCCTGCTGGAAATCGTGTCCTGTAGTAGCAGTAGTAGTGGTGACAGTAACCACGTCGCGTGCAGCTTTAATTGCGCCCTCTGTATAGCGCACGGATCATAGGGACCATGAAGAGGAACATCTGCACAGGTTAGTACGGCCATGCTGTGACTTACATGTCGACTAACGTCTTCCTAGACAGACTGCAGCAGAAAACGCGCCTTTGAGTAGTAAAATCGTTTCCGTTGTTCCATGGTTCAGTCACGGTGTTACCCCCTCCCCAGTGCGCTGACGCTCGACTAGCTGATACTCTATTTAAACCGTTAGAAATTCTTCGTCGATAGTTTTCCACCAACCACATACTGGAAGAAACCTCGTGTCATCAGATTCCTGACGTTCAGTTTAATCGTCTATATCATCGGGTATGTGATTGTTGTGATGCTGATCCGCGTCCCGAAACACAACGTTAAGCTTACATGCCCTTATAGCGTTATTCGAGAAAAGCCGAGTACGCGTACGCATCTGTTTTTAATCTCTTCTTTTGATCACTAATCGTAATTAACAACACGAATATGAATAAACTGTATATGTAACCACTGTAGCATTTTCACGAATCAGTTATGAATAAGACACAATACTATTATATTGCAACTTAAAGGTAATCCTGACCGCGAATAAATAAAATCTTCCCGGTTTAGGCGTGTGTCAACAGAAAAGCCATTCGGAAACAGCATTGTACATCGCAAATTTCTCGGAACCAGTACTTCTGGTATTAGCGATCTTCTTGGCTCAGACTGCGTACAGGGACCAAAATTTCACATTGTTCGATGTGACCTACAACATTCAAAACCCTTTCGTCTTCTGCTGTATTATACTCCACCGTCAGGTGTGCTGCAGTTACTGTCTAAGCTGTGTAATCCTCTGGCAGCAACGTCTTTGGAGATTCCTGGACAATTAAGTTCTTGTCATCCACTAACGGTTTTTGCTATCAGTAGTACAGGCAGTGACCCGTATTTCTATTTATGCAGTTATTGATCCAGAAACGTGAAAATTAAGTGACGCTCTCCAGTTTAGTACTAATATTTCCTGTTGCCGTGCCATCAAAATGTCCTCTTCATTAAAGTCGTTTATATAAGCAGCCTTCCTCTTTTTCCCCCACATGCATTCAGCTGAATGACTTGTTTCTAAACCAGATCCTTTTCTTACCATACCATGGCACTACAACACGCTCTCGCCAAACCATCAATAAAATGTTAACTATTGCGTAGGGGTATTAATTTGTCACTAAGACTGGGATGATTGTGGCTGCATATAATTTGAAGGAGCGCGACAGCATTGGGCTCTTGCTGTGTGAGAGGGTGTGGGGAAGGGAGGAGCCATCACCTTTTGAATTTGAAGTTATTAACCTAAATAGGCAAGAACGGGGAACGGATAGGAAATTTTGTAAAAACTTTAAAAGGCATATGGAAAATACTGATAAGAGGCGAACAGTCAAAAGTAGGACACTCGCACAGCAAGAGAGAATATGATGGGGTACTGCTAACTTAACTGAATACAGTGTTGGCCAATGAGTAATGTTAACTAGCCCCTGTACCCTGCTGTTATAATTTAACTTTCCCTATTTAACACGTTATAACATGGAAACTGATTGCCGTACGAGTACCAAACTCGGCAGCTTCATTTCAAGAGTATGGGGTGGACGATTTCCATGCGTCCCAGCGTCACCGTCCAGTTCCAGCTATGGCCAGCAGGTACCGTGATCAGTCATCGTGATTCATAGTCTCACACACCTGACCAACCGCAGTGCACTTGCTGACATGTCGAGATGAACTTGGACGAAAGGGTATTATTGGTGACGCTCTATTATCAAAAGAACAGTAATGCTTGAGCTGCAATTCGTGAATATCGCCGGCTGAAAGGATTACAGCAGGGTCCTCTTCCTCTACCTGCTGTGCGGAGCATGATGAAGAAGTTCGAATCTACTGGACAACTGGGCGTCGCACCGGGAAGAGGCCGACGACAGGTTGCACCACAGGTGGCTGACAAAATCGGTGTTGCTGTGGCAGACAACGCTGCGCGCAATTCTTGATCGTCGGGCAGTGCGCGTGCTGTGTCACGACAGTCGAACATCCCGTGGTCCACTGTGCGGAAGGTTCTTCGAATCATTCGCAAATGGTATCCGTACAAGATCCGTATTGTACAGTTGCTAGCACCACAGGACGCACAACGACTTGTTAACTTCGCACTCCACTTTCTCGCAAGTATTGAAGGTGACGAGGACTCGCCCTGGACCATCCTATGGACAGACGAGGCTCATTTTTCTCTGACAGGTGAGGTAAACACACTGCACTGCCGAGTGTGGGGATCTTCACTTTCAGTCACAGTGCATGAAGTTCCTCCGTATGGTGAACGTGTCATCGTGTGGTGTGGCTTCACGGCTACGTTCATCATTGGTCCATTATTTTTGGAACAGGCTGGCGCTCAAGGACCAAAGATGTGCGGTGTGAATGGCCAACGTTATTGCGATTCCTTCGCCTTACAGGAGAGGGACACATTGAACTCACCAGTTTTCGTGCAAGATGGGGCTCCAGCGTACATCGCTCGTGACGTTCACCTACTTCTTCGAAACACATCTGGAAACGATCGAATTATCAGCCGATCGTTTCCAAATGCTTGGCCGGCACGATCACCAGGTACTACTCCCTGTGATTACTGGTTGTGGAGCTACCTGAAGGACAGGGTAAACCAGGGGAATATTCACACATGTGCTGATATGAAGCGCAGCATATCAAGAGAGGCAACCAGCATACCTGCGGACATGTTTCGTTCTGCTGTGCAGAATGCAATCCTGCGCTTTCAGACTTTCCTGGATACTGATGGGCGCCATTTTGAGCCCCTTTTGTAGCAGTAATGGTACCAGTATGTAATCTACATCTACACCCATACTCCGCAAGCCACCTGATGGTGTGTGGCGGAGGGTACTTTGAGTACCTCTATCGGTTCACCCTTCTAGTCCAGTCTCGTATTGTTCGTGAAAGAAAGATTGTCGGTATGCCTCTGTGTGGGCTCTAATCTCTCTGATTCTATCCTCTTGGTCTCTTCGCGACATATACGTAGGAGGGGGCAATATACTGCTTGACTCCTCAGTGAAGGTATGGTCTCGAAACTTCAACAAAAGCCCGTACCGAGCTACTGAGCGTCTCTTTTGCAGAGTCTTCCACTGAAGTTTATCTATCATCTCCGTAACGCTTTCGCGATAACTAAATGATCCTGTAACTAAGCGCGCTGCTCTCCGTTGGATCTTCTCTATCTCTTCTATCAACCCTATCTGGTACGGATCCTACACCGGTGAACAGTATACAAGCAGTGGGCGAACAAGTGTACTGTAACCTACTTCCTTTGTTTTCAGACTGCATTCCCTTAGGATTCTTCCAATTAATCTCAGTCTGGCATCTGCTTTACCGACGATTAATTTTATATGGTCATTCCATTTTAAATCACTCCTAATGCCTACTCCCAGATAATTTATGGAATTAACTGCTTCCAGTTGCTGACCTGCAATATTGTAGCTATATGATAAAGGATCTTTCTTTCTATGTATTCGCAGCACATTAAACTTGTCTACATTGATATTCAATTGCCATTCCCTGCACCATGCGTCAATTTGTTGCAGATCCTCCTACATTTCAGTACAATTTTCCATTGTTACAACCTCTCGATATACCACAGCATCATCCGCAAAAAGCCTCAGTGAACTTCCGATGTTATCCATTTATATATATTGTGAATAGCAACGGTCCTACGACACTCCCCTGCGGCACACCTGACCTCACTGTTATGAGGTACCGTAGCAGCACTTTAAAATTGTTTCAGTTCAATTGATCCTGCATTACTTCTCTTCCCCATGTCCTTGACATTAATGCTACCAAGTTTCGGACTCATATGGTAATTAGTTTTCGTGTTATAGCGTGTTAAATAGCGAACGTTTAATCATAACCACCCGGAATATCAACGAGCAGCACGAAGAAATTTATTACATGGTATCAAGGGCCATACGTAGCCGTAGAAATGATATCGCCAGTGAACGTTGGGTACATTTGCTGACACGGACAACCTTTGTTCATGTGGGGTATGTTAGACCTTCTACGGATGCTCTGGATGCCTTACCTCAAGTGCTAGTGCTGCTACCTGCAAAGAATATGGGGGCAGCAGGGGATGGAAGGGTCAGAAGCTTGCACGCTAATGTCATGCCAGTAAGTGATGAGGTCTAGGGGAATATATGATGAAACTTTGTGATAAATTACGTTCATATACACTGAAGCGCCAAAGAAACTGGTATAGGCATGCGTATTCAAATACAGAGATATGTAAAGAGCCAGTTGTTAGATCGGTCACTGCTGCTACAATAGCTAGTTATCAATATTTAAGTGAGTTTGAACGTGGTGTTATAGTCGGACCAAGAGCGATGGGACACAGCATCTTCGAGGTGGCGATGAACCAGTGATTTTCCCGTACGACCATTTCACGAGTGCACCGTATCAGGAATCCGGTAGAACATCAAATCTCCGACATCGCTGCGGCCGGAAAACGATTCCGCAAGAACGGGACCAACGACGAGTGAAAAGAATCGTAAACGTGACAGAAATGTAACCCTTCCGCAAATTGATGCAGATTTCAGTGCTGGGCTATCAAAACAAGTCTCAGCGTGCGAACCATTCAACGAACCATCATCGTTATGGGCTTCCGGAGCCGAAGGTCCATTCGTGTACCCTTGATGACTGTAAGACATAAAGGTTTACGCGTCGCCTGGACACGTCAACACCGAAATTGGACTGTTGATGACTGGAAACATGTTCCGTGGTCGGACGAGTCTCGTTTCAAATTGTATCGAGCGGATGGACGTGTACGGGTATGGATACAACCTCATGAATCCATAAACCCTGCATGTCAGCAGGAGACTGTTTAAGCTGGTGGAGGTTCTTTAATGATGTGGGACGTGTACAATTGGAGTGATATGGGACCCCTGATACTTCTAGATACGACTCTGACAGATGACACGTACGTAAGCATCCTGTCTGATCACCTGCATCCATTCATGTCCATTGTGCATTCCGACGGACTTGGGCAATTCCAGCAGGACAATGCGACACCCCCACACGTCCAGAATTGCTACAGACTGATTCCAGGAGCACTCCTCTGAGTTTGAACACTGCCGCTGGCCACCGAACTTCCCAGAAATGAACATTATTGAGCATATCTGGGATGCCTTGCAACGTGCTGTTCAGAAGAGATCTCCACTCCATGTACTGTTACGGATTTATGGAGAGTCCTGCAGGATTCACAGTGTCAGTTCCCTCCAGTGCTACTTCAGACATTAGTCGAGTCCATGCCACGTCATACTATGACTCTTCCACGTGCTCGCGTTGTCCTACACGATATTAGGCAGGTGTACCCGTTTCTTGGGATCTGCAGTGTAGCTGCCGCATTTTGTTGGAGTTATTCTTTTTAGTCATGTTTGATTTTTGTTTCTATTTCAATGTGGTATTAAATAATAGGCTTGGTTGGTAGTATAATGCATCAGTGGATCATTGGTAGTATCCGTCAGAGATTCGGATTCCCCGCTCGGTTCGAGTATCGTTATGAAGGGAAGTTCAGAAACATTCGGGCATCATACTCCGGCTCCAGTTTGCTCACGTGAGGGAGCAGACACGGGTGTATTATATGGACCCATCCACTGACGCTAGTGTGCCGGCAAATAGCACGGCCCGACACTTGCCATTCAGTCTTTCGCCAGTTCATTTAAGCCTTTAGTACTCGCCATTGATCAGCAGAGTTTTGACCTTGCCTGTGTTGCATTTTGGTTTCGGATCGCTCCTTTGACAGTTTGTAAACGCTTAAGACGACTTTGTTGCACTGGACTTCTTTCTGACTAGTAGTTCACTTCGTAAACTCCGCTGATATCGGTCTCAGAAACCACCAGCTTCTTCGACTGATCTCTGCATTATTGCTAATGCGGGTGTTCGTAAACTGTTTCTTCATAAGCAGAATAGAATAGAAAAGAGGAGACGAGATCTTTCTCAGTCTATTCCAGTGCAACATGATTCTTGAATCTCTAAAGTTATGGTAGCAGCAGTTGCATCTGCAACAGAAGCAACAGCTACAGCAACAGCAACAACAATAGCATCAACAGCAGTGGGAATTCCAACAGCAGAAACTGCTGTTACTCCTGCTGAAAAACGAAGAACAGTCTGCAGCTGCAGTTTCCTCGCCTCCCACACCGCCTTTCGCAAGCTTCGATGAGGCAAACGACAGTTGTAGAGACTATTTACGCCGTGTTGTTCTTCCCCGTAATGCAAGTCAAGTAAATGACCCAGAACCTCAGAGTGCACTCTTACTATCTTCTAGTAATAAACTTTTCGAAGTGATGCAGAAACTATGTCCATTCTCGGTCCACAGTAGTTTTGAGGTTTTTTTTGTTTCTGTTTTCTTTTTTTACGTTTTTTACGTTTATGGTATACTGAGTGACTACTATGGCAACCAAATCCAAGTATTTGCAGTTAGGTTCGAATTTAACCAACTTGTTTGGCAACGTAAGCAAAAAACCGCAGCGTGGGTTGCTGACTTGTAAGGCTTAGCACATAAGTCTTCCTGTAGAGAGTGTGGCACATCACATGCGGAGGCATTAATTCGAGATGCTATTATAAGCCTTTCACCTGATAGAGACTTAGTGCAGAGGCTTTAGAGTCATCTGATCCCAGCCGGCCGGTGTGGCCGAGCGGTTCTAGGCGCTACAGTCTGGAACCGTGCGACCGCTACGGTCGCAGGTTCGAATCCTGCCTCGGGCATAGATGTGTGTGATGTCCTTAGGTTAGTTAGGTTTAAGTAGTTCTAAGTTCTAGGGGACTGATGACCTCAGATGTTGAGTCCCATAGTGCTCAGAGCCATTTGAACCATTTGAGCCATCTGATCCAACCCTCAATGACGTGCTTTAAATTTCCAAGGCTCCTGAATCAACGGCACGAATGCAAGCTGTGTTTCACAGTACTTTTGGTGTCGACTTTGTTATTAGGACCTGCAGTCTCTGTTGTGCTCCACGGTCATATATACTGCCGAGAAGTCTATCTCTATGGCCCTAAGTTTTTCTGGCGCACCAATCACAAACCTCTCATTTTGTTACTCGACCTCATTCGCAACTTGCGGATAAGACGGCATAGTGTCTGCAACAGCATACATTCTTTCTTAGTTACTGTACCTACGAGATCCGTCAATGACCCACTACGCAGCACTCCAGAGGAGACGTACGTTCCCGCTTTTGGTGCCACCCAAATTCTGAGTTTTGCTGGCATGAAGCACTGTATTTTACCTTATGAACAAAATAGCAACTCACCCTCGACGACTTCCCGCGCGAAGTAGCCGTGGAAACAGTCTGTGATCCGCTGCTCCACAGGGCGTTACCTGTTACATGATGCGGTTGTCCACGGAACCACCCTGAGGACACAAACCCAACACATGCACCTATCTTTCGCTGTGGTGCAGGCTTGACGTCACTGACGGTGTCGTATTGTTGGCTACAGATGATTCCGGAAGCTGGGTGATGGTTCCTGCCAGCTCCATACAAGCATACAGAAGCTTCTTCACACTGCACAGTGTGGCATCACGGGTAGCTGTCTGGTGTTGATGGCGCCATAGAACACACCATTCAAAACTGCCAGTACACCCATACTCAATGGGTCCCATCTCAGCGTTTCACCCTTTGACCAAGTCCAGACTAACCCTGGCGAAGGGTGCACGTTGATTTCGCTGAAACATTTCGAGATTCAATGTGGCTGCTAGTTGTTGACGCCCTCTCTACATTTCCCTATGTGGCAGGGGTGGCTACCACCACCACAGCAGCTGTCGTGTTTGCCCTGTTGTTGTTGTTGTGGTCTTCAGTCCTGAGACTGGTTTGTTGCAGCTCTCCATGCTACTCTATCTTGTGCAAGCTTCTTCATCTCCCAGTACCTACTGCAACCTAGATCCTTCTGAATCTGCTTAGTGTATTCATCTCTTGGTCTCCCTCTACGATTTTTACCCTCCACGCTGCCATCCAATACTAAATTTGTGATCCCTCGATGCCTCAGAACATGTCCTACCAACCGATCCCTTCTTCTGATCAAGTTGTGCCACAAACTTCTCTTCTCCCCAATCCTATTCAATACTTCATAATTAGTTATGTGATCTACCCATCTAATCTTCAGCATTCCTCTGTAGCACCACATTTCGAAAACTTCTATTCTCTTCTTGTCCAAACTAGATATCGTCCACGTTTCACTTCCATACATGGCTACACTCCATACAAATACTTTCAGAAACGACTTCCTGACACTTAAATCTATACTCGATGTTAACAAATTTCTCTTCTTCAGAAACGCTTTCCTTGCCATTGCCAGTCTACATTTTATATCGTCTCTACTTCGACCATCATCAGTTATTTTGCTCCCCAAATAGCAAAACTCCTTTACTACATTAAGTGTCTCATTTCCTAATCTAATTCCCTCAGCATCACCCGACTTAATTCGACTACATTCCATTATCCTCGTTTTGCTTTTGTTGATGTCCATCTTATATCCTCCTTTCAAGACACTATCCATTCCGTTCAACTGCTCTTCCTAGTCCTTTGCTGTCTCTGACAGAATTACAATGTCATCGGCGAACCTCAAGGTTTTTATTTCTTCTCCATGGATTTTAATATCTGCTCCGAATTCTTCTTTTGTTTCCTTCACTACTTGCTCAATATACAGACTGAATAACATCGGGGAGAGACAACAACCCTGTCTCACTCTCTTCTCAACCACTGCTTCCCTTTCATGTCCCTCGACTCTTATAACTGCCATCTGGTTTCTGTACAAATTGTAAATAGCCTTTCGCTTCCTGTATTTTACCCCTGCCACCTTCAGAATTTGAAACAGATTATTCCAGTCAACATTGTCAAAAGCTTTCTCTAAGTCCACAAATCCTAGAAACGTAGGTTTGCCCTTCCTTAATCTAGCTTCTAAGATAAGTCGTAGGGTCAGTATTGCTTCACTTGTTCCAACATTTCTACGGAATCCAAACTGATCTTCCCCGAGGTCGGCTTCTACTAGTTTTTCCATTCGTCTGTAAAGAATTCGCGTTAGTATTTTGCAGCTGTGACTTATTAAACTGATAGTTCGGTAATTTTCACATCTGTCAACACCTGCTTTCTTTGGGATTGGCATTATTATATTCTTCTTTAAGTCTGAGGGTATTTCGCCTGTCTCATACATCTTGCTCACCAGATGGTAGAGTTTTGTCAGGACTGGCTCTCCCAAGGCTGTCAGTAGTTCCAATGGAATGTTGTCTACTCCGGGCGCCTTGTTTCGACTCAGGTCTTTCAGTGCTCTGTCAAACTCTTAACGCAGTATCGTATCTCCCATTTCTTCTTCATCTACATCCTTTTCCATTTCCATGATATTGTCCGTCATATTTGCAATAGTGGGGCACCTTCCACTCTCATTTCCATCAATGGCCCTCTGTTCACACCATCTACAGTTCAGAATTTTTGTCAACACAATGGCAATGAGCATCTGACCCCTACCACTTTCCTTTCGACATCCAGTTCAGGAGCCGAGTGAATGGTGAGGATCTTCCAAATGCAGATGCATAAAATGATGACGACAGCTGACGCAGGGGAATAACTCACCAGTTTCCACATCACCTACCAGTCCACCCACACAAATTGACGTAATCTAGCCGAAATTTTACATAGACACGGACCCTATACCGTCTTCAACCTTCTGTGTCCGACTGGATGAAATTATCACCAATTTACACAGCCATATTGCCACAATGACTCCTCCCCCCCCCCTCCAGCCAACTGAATAAGATGTGGGGAATCATGCTTAAGACATGCCTGCCCTACAGCCTGCCTGTTACTGCTACAGACTTCGCCCTCATATTCAGTATTGACAGGGGGTCGACAGCAATCAGTACTGTGAGCCAATGGAGGTGGAACCACTTCCATACCACAAGTTACTTTCACAAGCTACAACACCAGCAATCACCTCACCACACAATCGATGCCAGATTAGAGTTTGCAGTATGAGGTGTCCGTCAAAACCCAACTGTTTTCCCCATCTCCATCACAGTTGGCACCTGCTCCCCTATGGCAGGACGTCGCTGCACCCCAGAACCTGATGATGAACAGCCAAGCATATGGCAACGGTCGAGAGGCAACAAGGCTATACCTTCACAAACACTTACCACATTACACTACATTTCAAACCCCTTTTGGGCGTTTATGTGGTCATGAATCCTTTCAGACAGACGAACGTGCAGGGAAATGGCGGCCTGTGCATACACCAGGTTTGAAGGACCGTGTTCTATGAGATATTGAGGCAAGCCCTAGTATAAGCTCCAAACAAGTGGCCCGCCAACATGGTGTAAGCCAAAGTACCTACTGTCCCTATCACGTGCAATCCCATGAAGGCCACTTTGGACATCTGTTGTGACGTGGATGCGATGTACCTCCGCACACTATCCATTTCCGGACACATGATCATAATACCTTCTTTCCTCCATTTCCAGTCATGAATCTGGCCCTGCAGTCTGTCGGTTTTATTAATGTAAATAATTCCTGTCAGTGCTTCCAGTTAAGGGTCAATAACATGACGATTCTACAGTATTCAGTACATGATTTCTTTGAAATCTGAATTAATAATTCTTCAAGGCGTTTGTAGGTATTTCGCCTGTTTCATGTATCTTGTATGGTTGTTGTTGTTGTGGTCTTCAGTCCGAAGACTGGTTTGATGCAGCTCTCCACGCTGTTCTATCCTGTGCAAGCTTCTTCATCTCCGAAAAACTGAAGCAGCCAACATCCTTCTGAACCTGATAACTGTATTCATTTCTACGTTTCTCTCTCAAAGTTTAACCCCTACGCGTCTCTGAATTACCAAACTGACCATTCCTTCATGCTTCAGAATGTTTCCTATTAAACAGTCCCTTATTTTAGTCAAGTTGTGCTACACATTTCTTTTTTTCATTGAGTTCAGTACCTCCACATTAGTTATTCGGTCGATGCACCTAATTTCCGTCACTGTACTGTAGTGCGACATTTCAAAAGCTTCTATTCTGTTCTTGGCTGAACTGCTTATCGTCCATGTTCCACTTCTGTACAAGGTGCATCTTGCAAACCAGTTGGAATTGTTCCGTTATGGCTGGCTCAGAAGTCGTGTGATTGTAACAGAATAAGAAAGATGGCGTCATTTCGGGGAGAGTATTGCAAGTAGGCGTATCAGTGTCGAGGAGTCAGTGTGGCAGGGCGCGACCGGTGCTGGC